>NC_080068.1:118037154-118337154 GCF_949987535.1 Balaenoptera acutorostrata | reverse complement strand
GATATAAAAAAGCAAGCATTTAGCATTGCGTGTGCTATTCTCTGAAATGAACCAATGTGTATGAACCCCTCATGATTTCTGTAACAAAGTCTATCAAACTATTTTAAGCTATTTCAACCTGAAGAAGTTCAGTGCATAATGTGTTATATGGAATTCTGAAGCCAAAGTCACGGCTCAACCCTGGCAATACCACTTATCCACTGTGTGAGTTTCCTCAGGCACATTACTTACACTCAATATGCTACAATTTCCTCATCTCCACATTGCAGATACTAATATCAACTACCCCCTGAGGTTATTGTGATGATTATATGAGTTAAAATACATAAAAGCACCTAGAACAGTAGCTGGCCATTATAAGAGTGTCTGCTATTATTAGCTACTTTGTGCATATCTATTTTAAAATTCATATTTTAAAATGCATATCCACACTTTAAAATTCTAGTTCTCTCAACTATTTTTATGTGGTTGACCAAGTTATGGGATTCTTATGAGTCTCATTTCTTCCTGAATAAAGAACTGAGGATAGGAACCTAAGAATAGAGCACAGATAAAAGAAACTAAAGTCCGAGATCTATGAATAAAAAATTATAATTGAATACTGAAATATTCTCATTAAATTCAAGTTTCCTGGAAGGGATGGATTTATTCACAACACTGAGAGAATGTGCAAAGTAGACCATCATATTTATAAAGAATAACACAAAATTGTTTGTGTTATTATTGAGAAATAATAGAAAAGAGAAGTTCCAATTGATAAGTTATAGAAAATATCAACCTAATTTTTTAAATGGAGTTAAAAACAACAGCAAGAACAGTGTAGTCTGTAAACTACAGATCATTGAAATTAACCATTTGTGCTGCTCATGGGCAAGTTTGCAATTAAATTTGCCAAGAATACTCCACAGAAAACTATTGTCAGGACGTAACTTGAGAGAGAATGTCCAAATTCCTCACATGATTCAGATACAGTCTTCCGACAACTCTTTTTGAGGTTTAAGATTTCAGATATTTAAACTTTTGAGGCCCCACATATATGGATGTAAGTAAAACATCTATCTTGATTTCAAGAAATCCTGTCAGCTTTATCTTCCAAACTATTCAGGCTCCAAGAATGCCCTATCACATCCAAACCTAGGGGCACCCTAATTCAAGCCCCCACTATCTTCTCAAAGGGAACTAACATTTCTCACTTACAAATGTGAGCACCTGTAGCCTATTTTCCACATCAACCAGATCAATTCTTTGACCAACTTTCCTATCACTTCCCCCTTTGCTCACCGTCTTCAGTTCACATCAGCCCCCTTACTTTCCTCTGATTATGCCAAACAGGAGAGCAGAGCCTTCACGCTCCCTACCCCCTCGGCATAGGCATAAATACTACAATTTCCCCAGGCATCTGCACTCCTTATCCCCTCCCTTCCTTCAAGTCTTTGCTTAAATGTCACCTCATCAGGCAAGTCTTTCCAGACCCCCATACCATCATTGTCCCAACTATTTCCCTGCTTGATTCTTCTCCCTACCACTCATCACCAACTGATATACGAATTATTTGTTCATTTGTCTGCTTCCCCAAACTATAAGTTTCATGAGAGAAGGGCTTTTCCTTCATCCATAATTTTGGTATGCCCTGTGCTTGGAGCTCTCCAGAACTTTGTATTAAGCCCTCAATAAATATTAGTAAACATAATAATAATAATAATTAAAAGAAAAACAAGATATGTATAGAAAGTGTATACACACATATATACAAATTCATATATAAATGCATACATATGTATTACGTGTGTGTGCATTATAATAATACAGATTAGTAATCATGTCTCCAATACAGCAAGCATGCCAAACCACTGTAGTTTGCAAAACTGAAATTTATCATCACTGGGAATGCAGTATTTTCTTTTTCAAGCTGTTTCACTTCTAAAAGCAGGAAATAAATACTTTTGTCTGTAGCATTTTATTCTTCACATTATGACACTTATACTACTTATCAACAAATCCGTTCTTTCTGGTTGACTCTATGATTCAACTTCTCCAATAAAAGTTTTATAACAGGAATCTAATGAATTAGACCCTACAGAACGAAAAGTAAATTGGTCTGTTTCAAAGATCAAAGCTACAATAACAAGTTCTATGGATTTATTGCAGACCTCTCCACTGCTCCAGAGAGGGTGCTGAATGCTTGTTTCCTAGCCTCCTTTACAATTTTTTTTTAAAGACAGAAACTGCTAAAATCTATTCCACCAGAATCACAGAAGACCAGGGATTCACAGAGAAGCCAAACAAGAGATGCCATATTGGATTCAATGACATGAGCAACAGGAGAAAAATGGTGATTGTGTGGGACATGTTAAAAGATTGCATTCAGGTACTGGTCTTAGAAACCCTGTATCGTGTCAAACCTGGGAATACAAGGAAGGCCACAGAAATAAGCCTAACCCTTTGGGATAACATCAGAGCAGTCTGGGGGTAGGACTGGCCAGGCCAGGGAAGAGAGCCTTTGCGGTCCAGGAAGCCCAGAGGAGAAGCAGCACCCAGGAAGTCAGGGATTGTGACTTGCATCTCAAAGAGTCCAAGGCAAGAAACTTAGAAGAGGATTATAAAATAAAATGCTTGACTTTAACAGTTGTTAAAGTCTAGAAGGGGATTGTTTTTGTTTCTGTTGCTGCTTACCTTGCTAGGAGGAAACCAGAATTGGAAAGATGACCCTGTGATAATATCAGGCACACTGACACTAATTAATTTTTGCAAAGGCTGCAGTTCTGCTACATATGTCTTGGTGTCAGATTTAGATAAAAAAGGAAAAAGAACTCAAATCATCGAATTCATTGTTAAAATAAGTTTAAATATAGGAAAAGAATTGAGCATAACATTTACATGATTAAGCAAATGACATTCATTTTAGTTGGTATAGGTGATAGTTATTTCCCACCCATAATTTATCAAGTCATAATTTAGCAACCAATAATTTAATTTAAAAGGATTTTGAAGGTAAATGAAACAAGCGAAAAGTACAGATGAAAAGTTGCTAAAAATTCACTGTTTGCCTTCTTAACATGCTTAAATCATTTTTAAACAAATAAGAAAATAAAGTTAGTTTGGGCAATTGGTATGGTATTTTTGATCAAAATAATCATTGTAGAGCTCCACAATGAACAAGAAATTTGGGGACAGTAAATAATAGGCAAACTTTAACACACTATATTGGTAATATTATATGAAGTGTCACTTTTCCTGGTATTTATGAAGATGAAATATATAACAAAAATGTTTGTCCATGATACCCAAACACATAACAAAAAGATTTCTTTTTTTTTGTCCATGTGTTATATATTACTGGCTGGTCCATATATGATTAGAAACACATTTTTAATTTAAGATACATTTTTGCATATTGACACTGTTCTGCTATTGTACAGTTACCAATTTTATTAAACAAATTAGTTCCCATTCATATTAATAATATTGTTGCAAGTATATTACATATTATACTACATATATGTATTAGAGCTGCTTTGTTTCAGAAAAAGGCCCCACCAAATATTAGCATGTCTTCTACTACTTGTTTCTGCTGGAGGAATCATGGTGTCTCATTATCCCATAACTGCTGACATGTCAAGTTACAGTAATTGTCCAAATTTCTCTCCTTCATTCCCCCTACAGGCTTAGAGTGCCATTTTTATCAAATTTTAAAAGTAGGCTATTCATGTACTTCTACTGAAATATTACTGTGCCAAAATCAAACTTTGTTGATCAATAAAGCTTTTAGTTTATATTGTTAGAATTATTCTTGTTTTTCAAATGTTCTAGGTCTCTTCCTGCTTATTCTCCAACATAATTTTAATACTTGACAAAATTAAATAAACACATTAATCCTATTATGGTTTTGAATGGAATTTAATTATATATAAAATATAATTTAAAATATCATTAAATTATCCAGTCTTTCCATCAAAAATATTGTGCAGTTAAGTCTTCTTTTTCTGCATAAAATTCTTATATGTATAAAATAAGATTTTAGAGATGTTTATTAAGACAACTAATTAACATTCATTAGTCCCTAGTTTCCTCCACGCATTTTATAATTTAGTTCATATTATGCATGGGGAAATATTTTCCCCAGCGTCATTTCTAAAGTGTTAGTTTTCATTAGGGAAAAACTGTTGTTCCCATGAGACAGCTACAAAAATCTTTTAATTATTTTGGCTTGGTACTATATGACGGTTTTCCAAAATTTTTGTTTTTCAGTTGATTTCCTTGAGTTTCTTGGATAGAAATTTTTGTAATAGAAAAATCACAATAATTTTATCTCTTCCCCTCATATAGCCATATATCATTTTTTGTTACATCATTAAGAACTACAAAAAGGTTGAACATGTTTTTTTTTAATTAATAAAGCATGTTCAATTTGGCTAATTTAGGTTCATATGAGTTTGTTTCTTCATATCTAGTGGAGCATATATGAGCCAATCAAGCAGTTTCAGCATTAGGCTCATTTAACCATTTTAAATTTTAAACCCTAGGATCTTCAAAACATAAGTGTAAATAAAAAAGAAACATATCTGGAAGGTTTGTAGAATGTGAGCGAATCATGAGACCATTCCTGGAGGAGCTTATTAGATTTCTATCACATGCCTACAAAGCCCCATGAGATAGTTTCACATTCAATATTGCTTCATTACAAATACTAGTGATGCATCTGTAAATTAATAGATTTATTTTAATTATAGAAACAAAAATATTGTCAAGATATTAGAGACAAATCTTCCAGTGATAGGAAGAGAGTTCAGAGATGCTTGTGTATAGTTAAGCCTAGACTGAGAGCTACTCAGTACAGAACAGTGCTAAAACACATTTTTAAATTAAAATTATTAATTTTAATTTAATAATTTGCTAAACTAAGTTATTTAAATCAAACTTGGTTGGATTGAATTTGAAAGACTATGCAAGTGGCATTTTTAACTGTGCTTTCTATAGTATCTTTTTCTCTAACAAGGTGACACTGTTATCCACAGGATTAAATATCATCAAATGAAAAGATAGGTATACCTGGCAAGAAGAGTTAAAGTCCTATTTAGCTTCATAAATCATGACTTTGAATAATGAGATAACAGACAATAAAAATGTATATGGCCGTGGTGCTTTATTATTGAACTATATGTAATTGCTTTTTGACCACTACCATATTAACCTAATAATTTATTCTGCAAATTTATTTTTATATTGATTTTCCATCCAGAATATAAAAATGAACACAATAAAATTAATTGGTCTGCTCCTGAGATATATCATTTAGCGTTGACTAATCAGGAAAAATAAAAGTAAGTGATGACATTGTACTTGTGAACTTCTTTCCAAAAACTCCTTGGACCTGGGCCAAGATCATAGGAATTAAAATTCTTTTTAACGTTGACCTACCAATGGCCAGGCCTATACATACCCATCTGATTGTTTTCAGATTATTAATTTAAATATGCAATATGATATCAACTATTCTCAAATACCCATTCTTTTTAATCAATTGGAATATTTCTTGTATCTCAGACCCTTCCAGAGTCTAAGTCAGAAGTGCTTGAAATTGACCACTTTCAGATGGATTGACACTTTAGCTGTAACTTCACATACACCAGAGTCATCCATTCACTAAATAGATATTTATAGATCCCTTAAGATAGTTCAGGATTACTAAGTGTTAATGACAAAGATACAGTTTCTGCCTTCCAGTTGTTTAGAGTTAAGCAGGGGAAGAGACAGATGACTAGTCATTTCAATGCAGAATGCTAGTGTTTTGATAAAACTACCCATGGATTTATATGGGAGAAAAAAGAAGGGACTTGGTGGGGATGTAATGCACAGCATGGCTACTCTAGTTAACAATACTGAACTGCATATTTAAAAGTTGCTAAGAGAGTAGATCTTAAAAGTTCTCATCACAAGAAAAAAAAATCATTAACTGTGTAAGGTTACAGATGTTAACTACGCTTATTGTGTTGATCATTTCACAATATACAAAAATATCGAATCATTATATTGTATACCTGAAACTAACATAATGTTGTATGTCAATTATACTTCAATTAAAAATTTTTAAAAGCAAAAACAACACAAAAATAGCATAAAAATGCCTTATTAACACACACACACATATGTGCGCATGCGCGCGTGCGCGCGCACACACACACACACACACACACACACACACACACACACAAAAGGGACTTGACCCAGGCAGTAGGGTTTGGAAAAACTTCCTAGAGGAAGATTTATCTGAATCAAATTCTGAATTGTGAATGTGAGCGAAATGGGTATGTAGGAGAGGGGAGAGACAGGAATTAGAGAGAGCAGGAGGGAAGAAAATTCAGAAAGTTCAATTTAATGAAATAGATGGTTATTATATGTGTGTCTATACATGCAGTCCAGGGAGGAGATCTGACGGTCTATCAATATCATTTTGGGTCAACAAATTCCTCTAACCGATATAGCAGGTGGTTAGTTCAAAAACAATTGTTTTTCAGTCTGAAGAGATACAGAAAATTTTTTTTAGCATTACAGTACCGTTTAAAAAGCTTTACTGCATCTGCAGAGATTGGTACCACTTGTGAATTCTGGTCTACACACCCCCACCATTCTGAGATCTAAAATACGGAAATATGGTCCAACTTACAGGGTACAGCTGTCACAGTAAATAATCTGGTTTTGAACAATTTAATCTAGGAAACTTGGGCAGTCTATATAATTCTTAGCTATGAAAACATCAAATGTTTTAGACTCTGAAGCCACAATATTTAATATTTTAAGCAATCACACAAACTTAACCAGATAAAGCATTAATTTTAAAAAGGTACCTCGAAGTTAATTACAAGATGGAAAATAGCGTATCTTGACTTTGTGGTTTTAAGGAATATCAAATTATTAAAATGAATACTTTACTCCAAATTTTCTCAGAATGCAGAGTTTATTAAATTTGTATGTAGAAAGTCCTTTAACCGAAACGTCCAAGTCAGCTTTAATTTTGCTATCAATACAGCAGCTGAAACAATACTTTTCATACGTGAACTCTAACATCCCAGGAATAAAGTGAAATGCTTATTTTAACTCATTATAAACACAAATAAATACAGAAATTAAGACACTGGTGGCATAAAAATGATGTGAAAGGGGGTATTTTCATGACCTAATACACTGTATCTGCTTATTATATGAAAAAAAATCAAAATTTTTAAAAAGTAACTGTAAACAAGTAATTTACCTTGAAGAGACATCAAGTATGAGTACAATGTCATAAACAGCATTTGGAGAAACTGCCCTCCTTAATGGTCATCCGCAGCTCATTGCGTGTGGTTTTTCTCTGAAGTTAAGGGCACTTTTCAAATTTAGTTTCACAATTGATTCACTTAAGTAACAGTAAGTGCATTTTAGATTAATAAATTTGTAATAAGTCTAGACAATAAAAATCTACTGTAATTTTTACAAACTGAGTTGCCTTCCAGATGCTTATATGCTCAGGAATGACATTATATTTTTAGGACTTTTTGTTTCATCTAAAGAATGAAACACATCTCCAAAAGGCAGATTAAAATGTGCTCATATTTACTGAGTTCCAGGTGTATACTTTAAAGAAATATACTAAAATGACGGAAACTTGGGCCTTGAGATGAAAACTGCTAAAAAATAAAAGTTTACAATTTACTACATATTGTAGAATGTCCATAAACAAAACATGCATCGTTTTAAATGTTTCAGTCACTATAAATATATTATAGGCACTTCTACATTTATTGAAAAGAACTCAATTACTGAGTCAAAACACTGAGTTGGGTAAACTGGTGATAGTAGTATGTTCTCTATTTAGCTGATTTGATGAAAAAAATAAAACTACGGTTTAGAATACTAAATTTTGCATTTTGAAAATTCAAAACGTTACTGACCCTTTAAAAAATTTCCCCAAAATAAATAAAAGTCTTTCTGTTGTGTTAAAAGATTAGATTTAAATATGATGTTTGGCAAGGGGTTAAATTTAAATTTTCAGCCCTTTCCTTACTCCCCCAAATTATACATTTTTAAAATAGATGTCACATACTATTTTTTTACATTTATTTTGAAGTAATTCAGCAGAGAATTAGCAAAACTTAGTGTGGTGTATATACAAAGTAACAAAAGTTATGTTGTTATTTTAAGTACCTAATATCCTAACTATCTTAATATTACTGCATTAGACCAGGGAAGTGAAACAGACTCCTGCACATCAGTATTCAATCTGAGCAGAATGACAAAATGTAAACAGCAAGGACAATGAATGACAAAATGTAATATCACTTTATAATGCCTTTTTTTTAAATAATAGTGTATCTAAGAAAGTCATTAAATTAAAATAAAGTGTATTCTGTAATTGCCTTCATTGAACAGACAATTGAAAACAGAATTGTATAATGCAGATTCATTTTACGTTGCATTAGTTTCCTATTTTTAAGAAATTGACAAGACTTCCAAATTACTCATTACATTTCACACTCACTTAAATGGATATCTATATAAATAATATTGTACATAATATGATAACATGGCATAGGATTTCAAATGGTGTGTATGGGGCTTGTTACAGTCAATCCTACCTCCGGGCTTTTTCTTTCCTTTTGACTAGTTGCAAGAGTCTTCTACCATACAACTATGAAATCTAAAATTCCTTTCCTTATCTTTTTTAAAAATAATAACAATTACATGTGTATATATGTATATACATATGTGTGTATAGATAGAAAGATATAGACATATAGATAAAGATATAGATATAGAGATATGATATATCCCTCACAATAGATGCCAGAATCCAGCATAATCTATTATTTCAGTGTACCTATTACTCTCATTCCTTCCTCCCCTCCTCAGCAGTACCTGACTGAACCCTCAGTCAGGCCACACTAGTCACCTAGAAAAAGAGAAAGGTAAGAGTGCAAATCATTTCACAAAATAATTCAATTTGGAGACTGAATTAATTGCCCAGTTGAAAAATTGGTGGACTTCCCTGGTGGTCCAGTGGTTAAGACTTAGAGCTTCCACTGCCGGTGGGTTGGATCCCTGATTGGGTAACTGAGATCCTGCATGCCACATGGTGTGCCCTCCACCCCCCTAAAAAAAAGAAAAAAGAAAAATTGGTAAAAAAAAAAAAAAAAGAAGGAAAGAAAAACAAGAATAGGCATAGCACGGAATGGCTACCAAACCTTTGAAAAGATGCTCAGAATCATTCATTATCTCACCTAATACTCAACTCTATGGCAGAAGTGCTGTTATTATATCCTTTTAATGGATGGGAAAGTTAAGGCTCAGAGAGGGTGAGTATATTAATTATCAAGGTCACATGGATAATAAGTTACAGAGTTGAGATTAAAATCCAGGTGCTACACTGGGGAAAGCATGATTTGCTTAAGATAATGAAGTAAAAAAAATGTTCTTGAGTGCACAGAAATTTCTTTTTATTGAAGAAGTATGGAAGGCCAGAAACATATGCAAAAGTAAGTAGGATCCAAAGAAAGGCAATACATTTACATCTTGGGCCTGGGTAAGACAGATCTGTAAATTTCATAGGATAATGTTTCTGGGTAGGGTTCCACGGCTCTATTTTTTTTTTTCTTTACATAAAAATGATAACCCTCACACAAGCACTAAATTCCAAACTCAAAGAAAGCAAAAAGGTTTTAGTGTCCACAAATATATTCCCATCACAGAGCAGAGTCATTGACCTGTATGAGTGCTCCCATAGAGTTGTTGAATGGGTGGATGCATGCATGTATTAAAGAAAAACAGAGCAAACAATACTTAATGTAATGAATTTGCCAGTAACATTCCAACGATAAGGCTATTTGTCATCGTGATGATAACATATACACTCCAGGGTATTCTTTCTTTCTATTATTATAAAGGGAACTTACACCATCTTCCCTCCCCTCATCAGTTACAAGAGGAATTCTCTTGCTAACTGTAGCAGCCTTATCACGTTTTTTTCTCCCAATCCAAAAAGTAATGACCAGTTTTTATTTTCCTCTAGGGGTCAATATTTGTCAGCAGAAGTATAGGATGTTTTCTTTCCTTTTACGTATCATCTTCATCTCTTACTGCACATTGTCTGTGGTTTCAACTTTAACCGAGATGCCAAGATTTCCAACATACCAAGATCGAGGCAAATAATGCCAATGAGGATCAAAGAGACTATCAAATATCAGGTTCTGCCCCAGTGATAGAGGTATTCTGCTTCTAATTAGGCTGTTTTCTTCTCCTAGTTTCTACCCTGAAATAGCTAAAAATTTGGGCTTCTGATTTATTCTCGAGATACGGTGTCTAAGGTGTTCTAAAGTTATGATGGCATGCAATTATAGAATTTTAGGTAAATATATTTCTTTAGCAATCATATCAAGATGGCTGTCTCAAGAAATACTAACTGAAGAGAGAAAACACAGGTAATAACTATGTATTGATAATATCCCTGGAAATTATCACAAGGGGTAAGTGTCTCAACTTGCAAGTCACACTAAGAATGCCACAGACAGCACTGTGTTAGTCCCCCTTGATTCAGATTGCCGTAAGGCACATTCAGTACATTTCTATCATGCAAGAAACTGAATTGATCTGTCCTTTCATTAGTGTTCCCCTAGTATTTGCTGAGAGTATGCTGTGTGCCAGGTTTGGAGCCCGTCCTGCGTGCCTACTCTCCAGGTGAAGTGCTTTTCACAGGCCGTTCATAAACATAAGGCAAAATGATTCCTCTCCTTTTTCTCAGTATTCTTTCCCAACTTTCACTTACTTTTGTCCAGGCAATACTTCTTTGTATATCATTATCAAACTTTGCTAATTTTCTTTCCTCTTCATGTCTCCCCTCTCTTAAAATGAAGGAGATCTAAGGTCAATGAAAATAAGAGAGAACAAAAGGGTATAGAAATGTGAAGAAACACTAACTTCAAGGTAGCAGTAATCTAGTTTACCTGAACGTAGTCTGCAAAATAATGAGTGCATACACAGGAAACAGTCGACTAACAGGTGAAAAGTTAAACATTTTTATGTTCTAAATAAAATTTTTTTATGAACCAGATGTGACTCAGAGAAAATCCTGGTTAAAAAAAATATACCATCCTAGAATGCATTTTGCCTGGTATATGTAATAGTTGTATCATACTTGCTTTCTTCAAAGTAATCTTGCATTCGGGAACCAAAATCTCAACTGCAATCCTGTGCACATTTGTACTTTGTTCAGACCAGTGTATCTGTTCCCTTCCCTGGGAAGCACTTTCAGTTATGCAGGATCCCCTTTATCCACGATCCCCAATATTGTTAGGTACCTATGGCCTTGTTCCTCTGTTATTTTTCTTAGAGAAATAACTTTCCAGTTTATCTCAGAAAATACATTAGCAACCCTGTCTGAATCTAAACAACCTACCGTGACAGCCAGCAAATCCCTTTCTTTGTGTCTCCGTCAGTTGCTTTGCAATTTCAGCTTGTAATATGTAAACTGGCCATTCCGTTGGAATATTTCACAGATCCAAAAACTGCCATTCCCTTCCTATTTTGTTAAACTTTAACCAATTTTGGTAGGAAACCCTTAGCCCGCTTGGCGTTTAGGAAACAGCAACTTAGGGGAATTCCCTGGCGGTCCAGTCATTAGGACTCGGTGCTTCCACTGCCAGGGGCCGCCTTCAATCCCTGGTTGGGGAACTAAGATCATGCAAGCTGCGCAGCGCGGCCAAAGAGGAAAAAAACTTTGAGATGGACCCTGTGACATGCACGCCAGATGCCCTTTCAGTTCACTGTTATGAAGTCAGGACTTAAAGCCTCGGCTGCTTTGAGCACCATCAGGGGTCGGACCCTGAGTCACAGACTCAGCTGCAGAGAACCACCTCACCCAAGGTCACGCCTCCTTCTCCTGTGGCTCACATTCAGTGACGGGCTGACGCGGGATCATGAAGGCGTGGCCATCTCAGCTCAACCTGAATAACAACGAGGAGTCGTCCAGTTCTGTGGCTTCCTCCTGGGGCCGGGGGCGCAGCTTGACTTCTGTCTTTGCCCACGCCTCCTTCCTCTTCTCTCTCCCACAGGTGCTGAGCTTAGGAACACTAATAAGCATCTTACACACCAAATTTCACCTCAGCATCTCCTTTTTGGAAAACGCAAGGACACATTCATCCTTCAAACCTTTCTTGCTCATTCATAGGGGATGAGATTAATGAGTATTGCCCCAGAGTCAAACAGAATGACAACTCCACCCCACTCACACAATTTGCTTTCTACCAAGACTACTTAAACATTCTGATGCTCAGTTTTTCATCCATAAAATGGAAGGAATCATATCATATCATAATCATATCATATCACAGATTTTTCTGTGAGGGTTAAGTTAGGTAACCGATATGAGAGGTATAGCACGTCAGTAAAAGAATAAGCGGTCCTTAAATATTAATTTTCTTACCCATCCTTTTCCTCCACTATTTATTACTTGATTTATTCTCTGTATGCATGCTGATAATGATGCCATTAGATGTTTTTTCTTTCTGCAAAGCTTTGCACTTAGTCTTATGAAAAATGGGTTAGGAAAAAAAACTCAGCCCACTTATAGTTCCAGGTTATTCATTAATTGCAGCACCACTCAGCTTTTTCAGATAATATGTTATGTGACTGTGACCCAGTTTACAATAATGCTTAGTAGCATTCCTTCCTTGTTTCTATATTAGAAAGTAGATGCCATGTTTTATTAGTCACATAACTGTTAAGAAGTTCCAGCTGCCTGTGGAAAAATAGAGAAAGTAAGTAATGCTGGTCCTCATTAAGATTTAGGAGTAATATTACAGTGTCATCTATGTATTGGATATTAGAGCCTTAGAGCTAAGATCATCAAAACATTAGAACACGAACAGTTCACTGTTATGAAGTCTCATTCAGGGTGATACCAACAAAAGCAAGTAATAAACTTCCTTCCTAAAGCAAAAATAAACATGTGATAATAAACCAGTCTCCAACCACTGACTTCAGAATCTTAGAAGACACAAAAATAATATTAATTCATGGTTATCTTTTAAAATTAAATGGATATCAAATATTATCAGAAATCTACTAAAAAAGAAATGAGGGCTTCCCTGGTGGCGCAGTGGTTGAGAATCTGCCTTCCAATGCAGGGGACACGGGTTTGAGCCCTGGTCTGGGAAGATCCCACATGCCACGGAGCAACTAAGCCCATGCACCACAACTGCTGAGCCTGTACTCTACAGCCCGCGAGCTACAACTACTTAGCCCGTGTGCCGCAACTACTGAAGCCTGCGTGCCTAGAGCCCATGCTCCGCAACAAGAGAAGCCACCGCAATGAGAAGCCTGCGCACTGCAACGAAGAGTAGCCCCCGCTCACCGCAACTAGAGAAAAGCCCACGCACAGCAACAAAGACCCAATGCAGCCAAAAATAAATAAAATAAATAAATTTATTAAAAAAGAAATGATTATACGTGTTTCATTTGGTCCATTCATAATTTCTCGCTATTTACTTATAAAGAATTTTTGTTATTTTTCTAGTAGAGATCTTATTGAAAGCCTAAAATTTTGTCATCATTACCAAATTTATTTTGAAGATATCTCCCTGACTCTAGTGTGCATTTAGAAATGGAAAATCCTGCAATAAACTGTTTAAATACAGTGTAATGGTGAGGGTCTCGTTAAAGTGACATTCATATTTCATTACAGTGTTAACCTTCATCTAACACTATTAACATTAACCACTTCATAGTTTAAACAACAAACTTGCTCTAGAGAGTAGAGACCCTGAACTCTCCCCTTTCCAGCTTAGTAGTGATGTCAGATGAATTTCACTTACTGGCTTTTTACTACCATATGACATGGGTATAGTTTGTCACTTACTTCTTAGGGCCTCAATTTTCCCATGTATAATCGATGTAAAAATAAAATTTGAAAAGGTGGGTGAACATCTGAATAGACTTGTTTTCCAAAAAATGTAGGTAGTCCCTCCTCCTATCCCTAGGTTCTTTGTATGAATAACTGCAGAAAAGTCAGCAGTAAATGTTTGGAGAGGCTCAATAGTAAGCCCCAGTAGGCCTCAGTGTTTGGACTGAAGCAAGAATATTAGAAAAGGGGGAACATTGTTTTGCATCCATATGCAGTAAAATATAAACACACGCATGAAAAATATACATACCGCCTTGTTACCTTGGGCTTAGATGTATTTGTAATATTATATTTTGTTAAAACATCTAAATCACTATTGCAAATAGCAATATTTTTAATCTTGATGATTATGATTATGATTTTCTGCGGGTTTGAAATACATCAGAAGCCGGGAATTGAAATTCCTTGCATAATTATTTTAAATGTTACATGCACAGTGAGCTGGGAAAAGTCTTGACATATTATGCTGCCATCTGGAAAATATTTCTTCTCTTTAATAAGAATGCAGATTCCTTATCTGAGAAAGCCATGTGAGTTGCTAGTGTTTGTATTTCTGTGAGTGTCTTTACTTTCCAAGATTTAACAATGAGACAAAAACCTGGAGGAGGGGGGAGAAGGTGGGGAATTTAAAGGGGCCATGATTTGAAATGATTAGGTCATTCTTCCCTGTTCCGCTGCAGTCTATCCACCCTATGGTGTTTTCTAGCCAGAATAATTCTAACTTTCTTGAAAGTAGACTATGGCTTATTTTAGTCACTGATTTCCTTGACAAGAGGATGGAGGAGGTGTTGGGGGGGTGCTAATTATAGGATGAGAAAAATCCTTGTGAATATAAAATGAAGTTTTTCCAAAAGCTATCGGATACTCACACTAAATGAATAAATAAGTGGCTTACTCTGAGAAATGCGGATATAGACTCAGGGCAGCAAGACTAGGAATAAGAAGGTACTCACTAAGGGAATCTTATAAAGGACATAAACTATATTTATCTTTCTAGTCTGGAAACAGATATATTTAACAGCTAACATCTTCCCTGTAATATACTCACTTCTTATTATCCTCAAGTCTTCCAAGTCAGATATGCACAATTGCTGTGAGTTACGTGGGATACAAGAAGTAGTGTAGTGTTGAGCCCTAGATCTGTCTATGAGTTTAGAACTGACCTGGGCTGGGAGAGAGTTAAGTCCTGGGGTTAGTTCCCTGGTTCCAAGGAAAACAAAGGATATCAAGTGATTGGCTGAGAATAGCAGACAGAAGTTAGGTGAGAGAGGAGAATGAATTCTAACAGAGGCTGGCTTGGTGGTGGGTGGGAGAGAGCTCCTCCTCTCTATCTACACAGAACTACTAAGAGATGCTGCTTGAGGGGATAAAGTGGGTATAGACAAAACTTTCAATTTCTCATCTATTTCTACCATTTTTCAAAGTGTCTGTGTGGAGTCCTAAGGAGGTACCTCCATGACTCAGGGTAAATTGTTAAGAGAATGGCTGAGAAAGTTGGGCTGCAGATCCAGTAATCCTCTTCACCAAAGCTTTTTATGTGGACTTCCATCAAAGAATTAATTTGTTAAAAGATCCCCGTGACACAGAAAAGGAGTGAATAACATATCTATGCTTATTAAATGAGAACATTTATATAATACAGATAAAAAGAAATAAATTATGTTTTTCCACAATGGCAAGATAAGAAGATAAATAGTCAAGGTATTTGTCATGGTAGACTGACATTTTAAAGATTTCTATAATACTACAGAATAAGTTACTTTTTTTTTTACTTTAAATTTTCTGTCTTTGTAGGATTAAGATAATCAATTCCTTAATGTTTATAAACAGGGGTTTTAAAAGAATGAAGGGAAGAAAGTAGTTTTGTGTTATATAGAATTTAAATGTACAGAAATTAATCCCACATTGTAGAATCTATTAGAGTAGAGGTCCTCTCTGTTCTTTCAAACACCTTCTTAGCTAGTAATTAATAGCTAAGAAGTAGGAGAACTAAGCCCTCGAGTCTCCCCCATCACTTGTGGTGAATGCCTGAGCTTTCTAGTCTACGATTCCAAAATGTAATGTTTTCATCCTCCCTTCTTGACTGTCTAGATCCCAGAAATCCCCTTTGGAAAGACTTTCATATGTTGTAACTAATTGAGTCCTCTTGCCAACTACAAATATGTGACTATGTCATCTGTAACTCATAACCCATTTCTTTAGTATCCCTGCTCACTACCCTGAGATACGTGCCGTGTGGAGGAAGAGAAATGAACCTTATTTCTCCTCCTAACTCCGTTACCAGCTGTACCAACATCAGGAAGCCTCCATGAGGTTGTGTTTCCTCACTTGAAAATGAGAAATTCTATTCTATGGAATACGATTGTCTTCAGTTGTTAATAAGCTTTAAGAAACATATTAAGCAACGTAAAATGGTGTTATTTATGGCATGACTTTCCAGGGCTTTTCCTGTGCAAACGCTCACTGTAGACCTTCATAATGGAGCCATGGTGTGCACCATTTCCCAGCTTTATTTGATCATGAAACCCTGTGTTATCAGAACATCTTATAGAAATAGTATCCTAGGCAGCAGATTTAGGGAACATGGGTCTTGATATTTCTCTGTTCTAAGATTCTACCTTACATCTTTCTGAATGTAAGAGAAGTAAAGATATAAATGTCCGTTAATAACAAGGTAGCATTAATGGGTTTTCTCAGACATACTTAATGAGACTATCTAGGGTAAGGGGGTTAGGAATCTAAAAAGCGTCATAGGTGAGGGTAATACAACAAGCAAGGAAAGCCTTAGTAATGGCTAAACTTATATGAAAGTAAAAGGAATTGTTCTAAAGCCTAAAACAATGCACAATTGCGAATTCAGAGGGGTGGTTTAGTAATGGAGCCAGATTTTGCCCTGGAAACTTTGCCTTTGCCACAGAATCTAAATATATGAAATAAGCCAGAGGAAGAAACAGGTAGCCTTGTGTTAATGAGCCTGAAAAAAATCGACCCAAAGAAAGAAATGTGAAAATACTTATCAGTCTTTCCCTTTATAATTCTCAGCCACAAGTCCATATGGGTTTGGTGCTAGAATTGACCCTACTTGTACAGCCCCAAAATCCCAAGAAAAAAATTAATCTTAATTGGCCTTAGTTGTATGACCTAATTACCTATAAAAGCTCAAACCTCTGAAAGATGACACTTTAAATGCACCACCAGAGGCCAGACTCTGGTTGGTGCTGATAAAGGAGAACCTTTGTGCTGGTAACCTCCCTGATTTCCTGACTTCATGGAGGTTAGACTCTAACGCAGCCCTGTACACTCCCAGACATCCACCAGCAGTATGTGAAAGAACGCAGACAAATATAACATTTTTACAGATCATGTGCTAATTAATTTTAATGCGAAGATGTCTTTATATTAGAAAATCAATTGATGGAATTCACCATGTTAATAGATTGAAGGAAAATAGACATATATTATTGTAATAGAGGCAGAAACAAAAACACTTGATGACAAAGCATTTATGACAAAACTTCTTGTACTAGACACAGAGTGATAAATCTTTAACCTGGTAACACATCTGTGATAAACATATACTCTTAAATGTATATATGAATTATTCGTGATAAAAAATGTTTAAATATTAATATCCTATGTGACAGTTATTCATTGTCATATCCAGTAAGCACTGTTCTAAATGACTCATGCTGTCAGCAGCACAAATGTACATGTATTGAGCAAAAATAATATAAAAATTTATTTTCTGTGTAAACTCTAGGATTAAAAAAAATGGCATATATAAATAACCAACAAGGACCTACTGTATAGCACAGGAAACTATACTCAATGTTTTGTAATAACCTATAAGGGAAGAGAACATAAGGGAAGAATATATATATATATATATATATATATATATATATATATACACACATACACACACACACATATATATAACTGAATCACTGTGCAGTACACTTGAAAGTAATGCGATATTGTAAATTAACTATATGTCAATAAAAAAGATTGGTTTAAAAAAATGACATATATAAAAGCATAATATCTCTCATTATCAGTTCCAGCTAATCTTAGAATGCAATATCAGTAATTCACACAGGTGTATGTTCTCATTGTTTTCACTTGAGATTTTCTTCTGTTCATTTTAAAATAACAGCTTTATTGAGATCATTCACATTCCATAAAATTCACCTTTTGGAAGTGTACAATTCAGTGTTTTTATTATATTCACGGAGATATGTAACCATCATCATTATCAAATTTTAGACTAATTCTATAACCCCCCAAATAAATTCTGTGCCAAATAGCATTCAGTCCCCATTTCCCCCTTCTTCCCAGCCCCTGGAAACCACTAATCTACTTTCTTTCCTTATGGATTTGCCTCTTCTAGATGTATGATATAAAAGTATTCAGTATATGACCTTAGCATCCGGATTCCTTCACGTAGCATAATGTTTTCAAGAGTCATCCATATTGTAGCAAGTATCAGTACTTCATTCCTTTTTATGGCAGAATAATATCAATTATAAAGGTATACCACATTTTGTTCATCCATTCATCAGTTGATGGGCATTTGGGCTGTTTCCAATTTTTGGCTATTACAAATAATGTTTGTATGAACACTAGTGTACACATTTTTATGTCGACATATGTTTTCAATTCTCTTGAGTATATACCTATGAGTGGAATTGCTAGTCTATGGTAACTATTGATATATGTTTAACATTTTAAGGAACTGCCAAACTGTTTTCCTAAGAGGCTGCAAAATTGTACCTTTCTACCAGCTGCGTACGTGGGGTCCAAGTTTTCCACATCTTCACCAAACACTAGTTATTCTCTGTCTTTTTTTTATTTTAAGCATCTGTGAGTATGAAGAAGCATTTCATTGTGCTTTTGATTTGCATTTCTCTGATTAATGACATTGAGTATATTTTCACTTGCTATTGGATAATTGTATATGCCCTATGGAGAAACAAGTCCCTTATCAGATATATGATTTGCAAATATTTTCTCCCATTATGTGAGCTGCCTTTTCACTTTTTTGATGGTGTCCTTAGAAGCACAAAATTTTTAATTTTCATGACGTCCAATTTATCTTTTTTTTTTTTTTAGACACGTGATTTTGGTGTCATATCTAAGAAACTATGAAGATTTACTCCTCTTTTCTTCTAAGAATCTTATACTTTCAACTCTTAGACACAGGTCTGTGATTCATTTTGAGTTAATTTTGTGTATGGCATAAGGTAGATAATCCAAATTTATTTTTTGCCTTTGGACATTCATTAAAGGCTCCCTTAAGTTTTGATAAATGACAATGTGTGAATGAAATCTAAATGGAACTGGCCAAAGGCCTCACAAACTTCCTTTTCAAATGTGAACCAGAACTTGAAGGTAGTGTGGGAATTTTAAGGGAGCTTGTAGATGAAACGCTGGTGGTCATCTATTCCCGCCAACTTGAAGAGCCTTGGCAGCAAATGGAATCATTTCATGTGTAAATCTCTCACAAACTAAACAATTTCCCACTGGCCAGTAAACGTGTTAACATTTTTAGAATTTTCAACATAGTAGTGAAAAGCCACATTTACCTCCTAATATAAGAAACAGGTATCCAATCAATCATTAAACCTATCTTACAAGCTGAGTGTCAAGTAACAGCTAAGTGCTCAAGATTCTGCAGCGAGTAAGGCAGACACTGGCTGTGTGGAGGGTGTCTGACCAACATTCCTCACAAAGCAATATGCTGTGTGCTCTTTCCCTCTAAAATGATGCTCTATTTCATTTCTTTTCCTACACTTATTCATTTATTCCTTAAAACTACTTGTCTACTAGGTGTCAGGCACAAGCTAGGGAATAATACAACAGTATTTAGAAACAGATACTATTCTGTTCTCATAGGACTTTAAACCTAGTGATGAAAATCCATATTAATCAAATAAACAGGACAACAAAGACACAATAGCTGTTGCAAAAGAAAGATTCATAATGGGGTGAAATTCTCTAATGGAGGGTTGGATTTGACCTTGTCAGAAATCAGAGAAAAATTCTCAATAAAATACCACTTTATCTAAGATCTGAAGGCAGAATGGTATTGAAGGAATTTGGAATGCCCTGAGGAGAAAGGGATACCAATTTTCCAAGAGAACAAAGTATTATCCAGAAGTTAATTGTATTTGTTTGTTTGCTCTTAAGTCAGTGCAACCTGATTCGATGCTTCTGCCTGAATTTATAGAGCAATGCTCATGTCTTCTGTTTTCATTGTCTCCTTTGCTGTCAGCCTTTGTATACTTCTGGCTATTTGTTTCACCTGTACAATTTTATGTTCCTTCTCTAGCAACCTGCCATTTATAGTTAAACTACTAGATAGTTCTATGACATTGTAGTGAGGTCTTCCAAACCCAGTCCAATTTATACTCCTTCACAAGACTGTCAAAGCCCTCAGAGGTCTGCCCTGAGAAGATCACTGGCACAAAGCCAGGATTTCTGTCTTCTTGCCCCAGCTCTGACACAAACAAGTTATAAGACCTTGAACAAATTTCTTTACCTTACTTAACCCCACTTTTCTCAAGAGATAGCTTTTAGTGCCCCTGCTAGCTATAAAATTAGAAGACGCTACTTTCAGCAACTTTCTACATTTGCTCTGCGTTTGAGTCTGGCCACCCTTCTTATCATTCCCAACGGTACTTCAGTTTAGCCTAATGTTATCTTTTTCCATAAAGTAGCCCATGCAAAGATATTCCTTGCATTGGAATACTGTGCTATCATTTGGAGCACGGTTCCAAGTCTACCCCTAGTAGGAATTTCTGAAATGCCCAAAACTGAGTTTCTTGAGAAGGGAGAAAAGAAAAACGCACAAATGAATCACAAGAGTTGACTCTTCTCACTCAGTGTAAATTGTTATTCGCCTCCTGTGAGTGGGCAAATGACTATTTACAAAGCCATTACAGGTCTCATTAATTGTCATTATTATTCACAGATATCACTGCAATTACCAGAGTGCCTCTGTGTGCTTTACCTTGGAGTTCTCTTTTTAATTAGTCATATTGAATGTAACTAGCTGACCTCCTTGCATAATGGATAAGGCAAAGGAAGTACACAGCACGGTGATTAAAAACAGGATCTCTGTTGTAAGGAGAGGAAAGGAGGGACTCTGTGAGGATCAATCAGCGGCACTTCATCACCACGCACTGACTGCAACTGTACCTTCACAGAGACCAAGAGAAATGACATCGTTACACATGCAGAATAATGACATTTTAATGGACTTCCCCTCCTCCAGGGAGGGAGAGGAGAGACACTGTCTTTCAGAGCCTAGAAATCAAGAATTAAATTGCCAGCAAGCCTCTTATCCTGTTATTTAAGCTTTTAACCCAATGCCCTGGTGAAGCACGATTAATAAGAGACCTGCCCAAGGTATCAATTTATGTTGATGGGATTCATTGTCACGTGACACAAGCACATTACAGACTTACAATTTATTATTTAGGCTGATTTGTCCTTAGGGTTCCCTTGAATGTAAACATTGGTGTGTTTATCTATATCTAGCAATTTCTAATCCATAAAGTAATTATGTTTGTTTTGCTAATATAATGCAGTTGTTCATCAGGCCTTTTGCAAATAATATTAGGAATAAACTATGTCAAAGAAGGATTTGTATTTGCTATATTATATAATGCTTGCTACTTATATCAGTCAATCAAAATTATTATTGATCACCTACCACAGTGTGGTAGTTGCTGAAGTGAAAGAATAACAATAACAATAACAAAAGTGTAATTAACTGTTACAGTGAGTATTGTAGCAAGCTATAAGTGATAAAGTTTAAAGAAGGAAGAGATGTATGATGACTAAGGCTATTGGAAAATTTTTATGGGGGACATAAAGATGGAACCGGACCTAATAATATATCTTGACAAATGTATAAAAAAGAGAATGATAGTCCAGACAAAGGGAAACACCAAACAAAAATATACAGATGGGAACATTTTTATTATATTTTTAGGTCAGTGAACACCTTCTCCTAAAGGGTTCATTTTGAGAAGCAGCAAAGAAATGTGAAATAGAAAATAGAAAAAAAACATTGTATAGAGTTTCAAAAAGTAAGAAGTGTATAAACTTAATATGTGTGGCTCTTGACAATTCTTTCAAGTGTTCTCACAATGATCATCCGCAGTGGGCAAGCCAGACATTGCCATCATCCTCATTCAGTAGATGAGAAAACAGCGCTATTAAACCTCAGGGACAAAGAAGTGGTATCCACAGCTTGTCGAGGTGATCTGACTTCAGAGGCAGGAATCCTACGAGATGACTGTGTCAGTCAGGGGAAATTAGTCTCACTGAACATTCAGGTTGGATTAAGGAGATGAGAAACAAGAGTCAAAGTCACCTGGAGTCAGCCAATCAGCTTCAGTCCCTCCCTTGACTCAGATGGTGGGATGGATGTGGAATTGTCTAAGGAGAAGTGTGATGAACCAAAGAAGACTAGTTCAGAAAGGGGATAATAATGAGAAACTAACAAAGATTCAGATTTTGGTTAAGAAGATAGATTTTAGGAAGGATGGAGTTAATATTCAGATGTTCTGTGTGAGAAGATAAACACAAAGTTAGTGGAAATGAAGGAGCTCTGTAAAAGAAACACAGGGAGCATGGAGGACTTCCCACTGCCCTGTCCACTCTCACCCTTACTCATTCTTCAAGGCTTGGCTCATGCAGTACAGACAGTAGAGGTCCTGACTTGCCTGTCTCGTTTGAGTTCTATTCTGTTAGTACCCTAAACCCAATAATACCTCTGTAATAGCGCTTATTAAATCATGTGGGACTTACTGATGTACTTGTATTCCTCCTTGCCTACTAGGCTATAAATCTTGTAACAGCATCTAGTTCATTGACACATAGCAATGAATTACTAAACACTGTAAGAGAAGAGAAAGAGGTAAAGGTGGTTGCAGATACAGGTAGTATTTTACGTCATCCCCCCACCCTGACAAACACACACACACCCCCACCAGGCCCAGATTAAGATTATTCACCCATTAAGTGATTTTGATTTCCTTTGAAGTGAGGGCAGACAAGAGAGTTTTGAGGAAAAGTAGAGTATTATGTTTAATAATATAAAAGTATATGTAAAAGTATATGTTTTATTATGTTTAATAAAGTTATGGAGAATGGGAAAGGGAGCTGATGAGAAAAACATGGCAGTTTTGTCAGGTGGTGTTAAAAGACCAATTGACGTTGCAACTATACATTTAGAGTGGTTAATAAGATCTCTTAAGTTTTATTGAGACTGGTTGGAATGGAGCTAAACACTGGATTAGAGCAATAAAAGTGTATTCTGTCTGTAAAAGCAGACCTGTTTAGAAAGAAAAGCAATATCTCAAGAAGACAGTCACCAAGCTGAAAATTTGTGAATCTTCTGGGACAATGCATGTTGACATGTAAACATATCGCTAAAGAGAAATGAAAAGGGGAAATGGAGATAATATTACTGTGGAAGTATTCTAGACCATCAGATTCACTCTTGTCACAAAGGTAAGGAGCCATTGACCACTTCCAAATACTGGGAAATCCTTGGAGTTTATTTAGCTAATAAGCATAGTCCCTAACAAATTCTCACCTAGCTGAAAAATTCATCTTAGAGAGAAAGAAAACCACTACTCCAGTCCAGTGAAGATGAATTTGTGTTGAAGTGAAATTAGCAGGATTCAGCGAGGATGAAGCGACAGAGAATTTGAAAATAGAGAAAATGAGATTATTTTTGGAGAGTTAAACTATTAACACATAAGAGCTTAAAGCAGAAATAGGCAAACTTGCCTTGGGGAGTGTGGGACAGCAAGGAAATATTTTTATGTTTCTGCCCACATAAGGCTTTCTGAGCAAATCTTACTGAAACTTGGGACTTGGATTAAAAACAAGCTTTTGCAGGTAATTTATGACTGATTGGAAACAAAACATAAGAGAGATTTAGATTTAATAGGGAGATAAATGGCTTATAGACAAAATTGTTACCTGATTCAATCAGCTAAGATATCTGATAAAAACTCTAGTGTATATGATTGGAAATGAAGGGAAAGAATTGGGAGAAATCAC
Source organism: Balaenoptera acutorostrata (assembly GCF_949987535.1). Lineage (NCBI taxonomy): Eukaryota > Metazoa > Chordata > Mammalia > Artiodactyla > Balaenopteridae > Balaenoptera > Balaenoptera acutorostrata. Next base: position 118,313,141 of record NC_080068.1, on the reverse strand, counting down.
ACCTTCAAATGTCAGTAGTGTTTTTGGTGTTATCCAGGGCCAATGGTCCTAATCATCTATAGCAGAGTTTTTCAAAATTGAGGAGGCAATGGAGCTTCTTGTAAGGGAAAATATACTCAGAGACCCTTGTAAATACTGTCCTCAAACCTCTAGGAGTCTGTTCACATCAATTTCAGATCATTTACTTGAGAATTAAAAATTATTTTCAACTATGAATAAATCCTTAGAATTATTCATAGTCTTTAGAATTATTCATGGTCTTTAGAATTCATTTTTATACATCTACAAATGAAAATCAGAAGTAAAATATAATCATCGAACCAATAAATCCCCAAAACATATTGAAAGTCTTTAGAAATTTCTGAACAGCAGTTTGAAAAATATTTCATATTTAGATATTTCCCTCTTCCAAAGGTTGATGCATCAGGCTTTCTTAGAATGATGTCCTAATGATTAAAATCATGCAACTCATTTTAATATCTGATTTCATGATTTTAGATTACAATTTGACTTTTCGTGTACACTTGACTACAGAGAAAGAATAAGGTCATCATTTAATGCAAGTATCTACATGTCATGGTTGATATAGATCTGTTTGTGTAAATTCATAAATTGTCATCATGTTTTGTTTTTTTTTATTTTGTGGTGCTCTTAGCTAGTTTTGCAGTGAGGCAAGTGACTCTGCATACACATTAACAATATTTCCAAGGCAGCAAATCTGGGAACAAAATCCTGAAATGTGTTCATCAATCACTTCTTTTGAAGGGTGACTAGCTTTCCTCAGGTGGCAGTAGTCCTTCTCACTGCAAAAATGAAACAAGGACAAAGAAACTATGTCATTTTAGAGTTTATAATAACTGAGAAGATGAAGACATGTATCCTTGAAGGCAGAAATCCAAATATTTAGGAAAGAGATAGTATTGATCTCATGATATGAAATTCTGTCATAGAAAGTGTTTAGGGGTTCTCAGAAATATAATATTTATTTTTTCAATCACAAATGATCCCATTGAGAAAGATAGAAGAAGATACCTAAAGAATGCCAGGAGAAGTACATACCGTGTGCTCTGATGAGCTCGCACTTTAAAATCCACATACAAAAGGTAGGAAAAATGTACTTAGAGATAAATAAGATGACACATACCAGTCTGATCAATGTCCTTGCATCTAAAACTCCTAATGAGTTTCGGCTTTGAAAAATCGTTCTTAACAGCAATGTTTGTTCTTTTGTTTAAATTCAAATAAAAAAAGATGATGAAATACGAAGGCTTGTTTTCTGCAGCATGTGATGCACTAGTGTGGACAACACGAGGCACATTTTCTCTTTTATCTTGCTTCTATCTCTCCTCTCAAGGAGAATGATTTGCAGCATGGCAAGAAGGAAACAAAGCCTAGTGTGAAGGAGGAGATTGTAAGAGAATACCCAGGCTGTTGTCAATGAATTAAGGTCTCATGGTGGTAGGACAATTACATATCAGGATACAGCGAAATGTGTAAATGAGATCAGTGAACTACTATTAGAAACCTTTGAAGAGCTTGGAGAGTATGAATGATGCCAAAGTCCTGTGGAGAAATAAATACCATGGCTAATTTAAAAAGAGGAAAGAAATAGAATCCTTCATCTATTTATTATTTATACATTAATTTTTTTTGTCCTACTAATTTCATATAGGGTTTAAAGGGATTTACACAAAAGTGCTGTAGAAATGATAACAGCAATAACTGAAATATAACAGAAAAAGATAATTAAACGGGGCGGAGAAGGGAGACCCCTGGCTGCTGGCATGTGAAGTGCACTTAGAGACGTCTCATGTCTTCTCCAAGCTGGACTCTTTTCCACTAGCCACGGCTAACTCACTGATCCAGGGTTGGGCAGCTAATCAACCTTGGACCATTCAGATTATTATTTCCAGCAAACAGAAGTTCAGGATGGGATAATATGGAGGTTAGTAGTTGTTAGAGCTTGATTACATATAGTGCTCTAGATATAAGATTAGCAAAGGTCCTGCCAGGATCTCACAGCTGACCTGGATCCCTCTCTTCCTGAGACCTGATTGTTGAACTTGTCTTCTGATACTTTCCTCTACAGGCTAACTATTGTAAATAAGAACCCCCGGCCCCCTCCCCAATTCACAGTAAAAATGTATCTGCTGCTCACACAATAGCCCAATGGGGGTGGTTTGGGTAAGATGGCTCTCCTAGGAGGTGTCTTTCATTTGACGATTTATAGACTTCAGCAGCTTCTTCCGTCTTGTGACTCTGCCTTCCTCGACATCCTCAGAGTTGAGCAAGTGAATAAAGAACATATTTTTATTGTTCAGACCTGCAAGTGTTAGAATCACTTCTATACCATCCACTGGCTGGAACTCAGTCCAGTGGCCACACACTAACCGCATATCATCTAGCTGCGTGCCCAGGAGAGAGAGAGAAACAGTTTGGTGACCAGCTAGTCAGTCTCTGCCATAGTCAACCCTCTGGTCACCAAATGCCTCTTACTCCTCCCAGGCAGAGAATATGCCCCATACTCTAGAGACTCCATTCAAACACCCTGCAGTCACTACACCCAGTTCACGTTCCCAGAAAGGGCAAAAGCTTGGTGCCAAGTCTCTATCACATCGCAAATCCTTTGTCTAAGCTAATAAGAGTAGAGTTATGATGCTTGCAACCAAAAATGTTAGCTAATAAGCAACAATTGAGAGCAGGCTTTGAAGGCAGGATTTTTTAATACGAGCTGGATCTTGGACTTACTTAGGGAGGTTTTTGTTTTCGTTTTTTGTTTCTTAAGACAAATAGGCTCTACCTTCAAAGATTCTGATTTAATTTAACTAGGTTGGGGCCCTGGCACTGGTATTTTTTTTAAACACTCCCCAGGTGAGTGTAATGTTCAGGCAGGACTGAGAACCATTTCTCTAAGAGAAAGGTGAAAAGACAGCAGCTGCATGTGTAAGTAACCACCTCTACAAAATAAACAGAACCAATAGGTTAGGAAGAAAATTGTACACATAGGAGAAATCTACTAATTTTCTAACCCTCGTCAATAATCATCAGAGTAATGAGCTTCATTTATAGCCAACATATGAGTATTAATCCTTTATTGCCAGGGTTACATATCAGAATAAAGATTTTTTTAAATGTTGTATGAAAGAATTTGCATTCTGACTTGAATAAAAATTATCACAGAGCCGAGAGACTACATTCATCTAAGCTAGAGAGAAGAAAATCTGGCTCAAGAGTGCTATTTGGTGTTTGAGAATTAAATCTGTGTCTCACAGGGCATCTCAAGATGCCACAGTGGCTTTCCCCCCTTTAAAAAAATTCTTCTTTTTGACTTTTTAATAACAGTTTGAGATGAAAGAAAATTTAGATGAAAGTTCACCAAAGGGTGTGTTGGCTATTTATAGATATTGGATTTCCTATCCCCTCCCTACACAGGAGTCCTTTATCTTGCTAAATTTGTTCTCTCCTTCTGCCTCCCCACATCCAGTCCTGTAAAGGCGGGACTGAAATCCAAACTGCAGTGACAGTGGGAGGAGCTTTGGGCAGAAAAGCCCCATAAGCCACTTGGGTTTGGGACTTAACACTAAACTGGGGAGCTCAGACTGATAAGCCATCTGCCCTGAAGTTGTTTCCTAAGTGTTAGTATAGGATACAAATAGGTTTATCTTTAAAAACACCTTAAGATTTAAGCAGACTTGCAGAGATTATTGAATCAACACTTTCGGAAATGAAACTGATGTAAGCCAACAAGCAGGAAATATACATTCTCTTAAACAATGACTCGGACTTGGAAGAGTTTGGCAAAAGTAAAGTTTCTTTGATGCATCAAACTCAGAAAGGGTAAGATGTGGATAGACTAATTTTACTCAAAATGGACTGCCCAATTTACAGCTATGTGTGCATACGTGGACATAGCATAAATGAACATTCAGAAATTCTATCTATAGACATACAAAAGTATTAGATACGTGACAAAATATTTTATCTAAGCATTGGAATATGAGACAATGGGGTATTTTATTATCATACGTAGTTGCTAAGTGATTTTAATAATTTTGAAGAGAACATTTAAATGTATGGATATTCCTCAAATTACCTATCTCTAAACAGAAAGGTATTGTTATAAAAAAAAGACTTGTTTTTTATTGCCCTGCCAACTCAAATTCAATCTATGGCTACTCCATCTCTGTTCATTTAGAACCAGGAATAACAAAAAATAAAATAAAAAATAACCATGTGGTTGTTGCCCAATATTGATTAGATGTAAATAAGGTATTTTGGAATGAATGCTGTCACCAAGTGTCTTCTATTTATTTTTCCACATCACAGGCATAAAGATGGGCTAAAATTGAACCACTTCTGATAAACATATAGATTTGACATTTATAAGAGCTTGGATTAAGAGCTTGTTTCACACTAATTGGCCAAATATGATAAGACAATTTTTCAAGCTACTTTATATATTTCCATTTTACAATCATTTTATTTTTAATTTTCTGCCTGTCACTCCTTTTCAAACTTATCACTTAGTCTTTAAAAGCAAACTGATTACAATCCTTTGGGAAAACAACTCCAAATTGCAAACAATAATGACAGACAGCTTCAGAGTCTTCAGCTTGGCTTCAAAAAGAGGCTAATCCTACACAGAGGAAAGACATTTGGATTAAAAAATTACCGACAACAATGAAAGTGAGACACTGATTGGCATAGAATATAACACGTCCTAAATTCTTAGCTTTGCTTTTAGTAATTTTATGTAATGTAAAGTCTGTAAATGCTTCGCATGTCTGTTTTTATGGAAAATAGTTATAGGTGCTTTGGGTAAATTGCCTAACTCCACCATGTGACGACATTAACTTTCAATGTCCATTTGCACTGTCTCCATTATCAAAAGAGGCTGCAGGTAAGTACAATGTAACCCTAAGGATTTTTCAGGATGTGCTTGGGTCATCAAATCTTGATGAATCTTGTTGATAAAAAACTATGATACATATAATTTTATAAATCAATGTTACTTCAATAAAATAAATTTTGAAAAACCCTCTTTTATTTGGCAATGATAACATGCTTTACATTCCCTAATTAAGATAAATTTGCATTGCAGAAGTCAAATGCTTTGTCATCATGACATATAAACATGAAAACAAGAAGCCTATTAAATGTTAGGACAGCTAGGGGGTTTTAGATGTCATGATTAATCTAGGGTGAAGATTGTGGAAAAAACAGTCTGTACGATGTGAAAAGTAAAAACAAGTTTTTTGTTTTTACCCTAGGAGATATATTGAAAGGTGAAAAGATGTATTTTCATGTTTTGTGTCCCAATTGAGAAAGTATATTTTTCACATGATATAAAGTGGCACTTTCTTGTAAAACAGATTAAAATTGAACCCACTAAATTCAATGTCTCTAAATCACACAGAACTCTAACAATTGAAAATGTCAGTTAGTAATCTCCCTTCTCCTGGTGACATACCACAAATCCCTTCTTCTTGAGCATAGAAAATTAAGAGAATTTACAGGTGAAAGATTTTTTTAAGACCCATGAAGTGCTACACTATTTGTCTAATGATTCCATTAAAGAGAAGAACAGGGAACGATTGAAATCAGATATTCTATCTCCTGAAGAGAAATGGTCTCTTAAAGAAAAGTACAGAAAAATTTTTAAAGGAATTGCTCATATTATTGACATTTTAAATCCTTCTTGCTTAAAGTTAACATATTCCTTCCTTAAACATACATGTGAACTGAAAAATGAATCAGGATAATAATCATTTATGTGGAAATAATTTAAATATATAGGTTTTAGGTTGAAGGTTTTGCTTGTTCAGCTATGACTAGTGGTTTGGTGTATATTACCAAGAGCAGGGAGAAAACCCACAAGGGGACTTTGTTTGGTTTTCCCAGCTTCAGTTCATGGGGTCTGGTTTTGTTTAATGCTGTTTCTGATCATTAATTGACTCCCTAAATGCACTGACTACTAGAAAAGTTGATATTTGGCATGCTTAGAGTTAAATTTCCTCAGATTCCAGAACAGATAAGCAAACTAGATTCCTTTTGAACCTGAAAGTCCCTTTCCTTCTCTGTGCTGCCTTTCTATTTCCCCTGCTCCCAAGGAAGACTGGAGATAATAATTCCCTCAACAGAGACAAGTAAAATGTACCCCAAGTGCTAAAAGAGAGAAAAAAAGAAAAGGAAAAAGTAGGGAGGGAAGGAGAAAGGGAGAGAAGAAAAGAAGGAAGGGAGGGAGGGAGGGAGGGAGGGAGGCCACTGTGACCAAGATTCTTTCCAGACTGTCCCCAAGCTTTCCATGTGACAGTATTACAAATTTTTTCAAACACGGGTTCTAAATGTAGAAGCTGTACTGAACTGAACTTAAGTAGGAAAGAGCTAGACTAAAGTCTGCCTAGAAAATTCTACATTTTTCCTTTAATCTTCTATTATTGTAATGTTCATATATAAGGTCTTACTAAAATCAACAGTCACCATTTATTGAGCATGATGTACAATGCACATGATGTACAAAGAATTATTGAATATATTAATTAAGTCTTCATAACATTATAAGGTAAATTTTCTTAGTTTGCAGATGAGAAAATTGAAGCTCAGGAAATGCTGTTTACTCTGTTTCTAAGTATTAAAACTAAGAAACTAACCCTCAGTCCTTCTCTTTACATAGGTATTGAAATCTATGTGCATTTTACTGGCTGCTGGCGGGTAGATCAGTAGTCTAAGTGCTTACCCCAGCTTTGATGATGTCTGGGGCAAATGTTCAACACCTGACTTGGCCCCTCCCACTGTGGCTATGGGTAGGTCACTCCCACTGGCCTTCATTTGCTCTCTGCCTGTCTCCTTAATAGAAGCCATCCCACTAGTATTAATTTGTGTGATGCCCATGGGCCCCTCTAGATTGCAAGCTGCCTGAGGGCCCCATATTCTGTAACTGTTTTAACTTCCACAGACTGATATAGTGCTAGGCATGTAGTTGCGGCTCAGGAAATGCTTGCTGAAATAATTGGTTATAAATGATTATAACTTACTGTGATCTCAAAGATCTAGGGGGAAAGATAAAATTCTGTGCAAATGGTAACCTTCTAACAGCAGCTACTTAAATGACTAACTGCAGACGTACAGTCTCATGATCAAGTATTTGCCTCTCTGGCTGGAAACAAGTCAGGCAGTGAATTCAATGTGAAGGTAATTGTGTGGCCATCTCATATGCTAATACTTGACTCAAATTTCATTGCCAAGCAAAGCCCTTTCTATCCATTGTTACAAGGTACAGAACAGTTTTCTCTCTACTTCTATGTAGATGAGAGCATAACTTCATCCAGAGAAACTGATTTCACTAAAGTTGCAGGAATAAGCCTAAATATGTTACTTAAAATAGGGGGTTAGAGAAAAATGGTTCCTTTCATCATTTCTGCCTGGTAGTGTATAAAATTCATTCTTTTCCAAATGCAAAAAAAGAGAATCACCTTGGGCTAAGAGTGTTGAATAAACCCTTCATTTACATCCATTATCCCCCTTGGCTAACTACTCAGGTCATTTGATGGTTCTGGCACAATAACTTGCCATCTGAGAAACAGAATTGTTATACCAAGAAAACTGTTGGATCTTATCATGTGCCTGGTTGAAGCAAAAACATAGCAAATTTATAATTAAAGTGAATTAAACAGTTTTACTAGAACGGGTAAAGGCAATCCACAGACATTTGTATTTAGAGAAACATAAGAAGCAAATTGAGCATGTCATCATTTCAAATTGGAAATTAAAAAAATAACAGCTTACTCATAAAGCCATCCAGGAACACAGAAAAGTTGGTCATGGTGGAAATTTTAACTGTGAAAGTGATGCAATTAAATATAATTGGACATCACTCTGAACAGCAAGATGATACTCAGGGCAATCAAGAATAGATTCAGAATCGGAAAGAAAAAATTGAAGAAGACACCATCAACGGTCATATTTTTAAAAATGTAGTTACGCAATGCGCATTATGGCCTTCAAGTAAAATTACTTTAACAGATTCATTTGGCCCATAAATGAAATGTTTTGTTCACCAAGTCTCTATAGTACCTCTGGACTTCTGAAAGTCACATGTGTTCCAGAGAACAAAGGGCTGTCAAAGTCAGGCTTGAAATGCTCACAATGGTATTCTGAAATACACCTACTTTTCAGGTATACATTAGCTCAACAATTGCTAATACATTTCTACTATGCGTCAGGTAATAGGAAATATAAGAATGTATGAGCCTTGCCCTCATGATATGATTGCTCAAAGTAATGTGTTGTGACAGTCTTATACAAAGTGCTAGATAATCCCAGAAAGAGAGATACTAGCTCCCTGGAATTATTAAGGAATCCAGTTTGACCTGCCTTGTTGAATAGAAATTTGCTATGTAGGGCTTCCCTGGTGGCTCAGTAGTTAAGAATACGCCTGCCAATGAGGGGCACACGGGTTCGAGCCCTGGTCCGGGAAGATCCCACATGCCATGGAACAACTAAGCCCTTGAACCACAACTACTGAAGCCTGCGTGCCTAGAGCCCAAGCTCCACAACAAGAGAAACCACCGCAATGAGAAGCCCGCTCACTGCAATTAGAGAAAGCCCCCTTGCGGCAACAAAGACCCAACACAGCCAAAAATAAAATTAATTAATTAAATTAAAAAAAAAGAAATTTGCTATGTAGAGAAGGGATAAAACAATCCGGGTCTGAAAGATCAAGTAAGGGGAAAAAAATCTCTTTAGGTATTTGTGCTAAAGCATCCCCCAAGAAATATTACATCCTATGAATGAAGTATCTCAAGATAAATACTGCTTAATTAAATACATACATGGCAGCTTTGATGCTTCCACATTTATATGCTCTTGGATAAGGATGGGAAACTCATGTTTCCCTACCAAAATCCAGACTGCACATATTCTCTCTACACTGATTAGGATATTGTGATACGCTACTAATTTGCATTTCTGTAAGTGCTCCACTTTCCACATGACATGAAAAGAGGTGAAGTAAATCTATAAAGAAGTTATGTACCTTTTTTCAAATCCAACATAACGTTTGAGAGTAAAGTGTATTTGTTAAAAACTGAGACTCCGGAGTCAGACTACTTGGATTTGAATATTGGTTCTGATGTTTACCAGCTTTGGGAAGCTGAGCAAATTTTTTAATCTTTCGGAACCTTGGTGTTCTCATCTGTAAAATGGAAATAATATGGAAATAATAATGCTACTACCTTTAAAGGCTGCTGTGAAGAGTAAATATGATCACACTTATTAGTGCTTTGTATGGTTCCTGCCACTGAGTAATCATTCAGTAGTTTAGTTATGGTTGTCATAACTGTAATCAAAGCGTAATCAAGAGTCACACACATACACACATGTACATGCAGAAGAAGAAGGGAATTTTATATTATCTTGAAAAAAAATTAACCAGAATTAGCTGACGGAACCAAGCCTCTACCTTCCCCATGACCATCGTTTATCACATCTTATGAATTTTTTTTGAAACTAACCAAAATGGCATTGGACAACGTGCTTCTCCATCTTCACAGTGCGGCTTCCTTGCTCATCAGTAAGGCTGCTTGTTATGTGAACCGCTAAGAGAAATACTAAGACTGTCTCTCCAATAGGATACACTGTCTAGGTGACATGTCTTTAACATTCTTTTCTTTTTTTTTCTCTCAAGTTACATCCACTGCTACAACTTTCTCACTATAATACTTGACTCTCTTTCTTTTCTATTATATGTATTTCCATCATTTATTCCTCATCATAGAGACACCTGAATCCTTACCTACAAGTATAGCTCTCACTCCTCAAACAGCCCATGAGCAAGTCCCTGTGCTTCCTCCTTTGCAAAGCTATCTCTTCCTTTCACTTCCACTGCTACCAACCTAACCCAAGCCCCAGTCTCTCATGAGAGACCTATTGTGATAGCCACCTGTCCTCCAGACTGTAACCCTGCCAACGGAACCTACAGTTCATGGGCAGGACACTCCTATGCTCAATAACCTCCAATGATACCATTAAATGTAAGATAAAGTTAAAATCGAGTAATAAAGTGTTCAAATGGAAAATTCAAAGAAGAAAGAAAATCGCACTGTTTTTTCTAAATAGGCAATAGGTTGAAAGAGACACGTGGAAGGAAGGAAGGAAGGAAGGAAGGAAGGAAGGAAGGAAGGAAGGAAAGAAGGGAGGGAAGAGGGGAGGGAGGGAAGGAGGAGATCTTAGACTTTATAGGTCAAGGTCAAGCTTGAAATTTAATGTGATAATAGGGCAGTAGCCCTGCATTTCTCACTTTGTACAAGAGGAATGAAGCTGCACATCATGGACGATGACCATTGCAAGATCTTTCAGATCTATTAACTTAAATATTGATTTGTCCTTAAAAATTGTCATTATTAACCAAATGTATAAAAACAAAAGGATTACACTGTTTTAAAGATATAATTTCAAATCATATCTGTTTTTGATAAGATATTTAATGTGTTGTGCAACTTTTTCTGTTACATTCTATATACTTTTTGTAGTTTCACTGATCACTAGAGAGAAATATAGCTCTCCTCTTGCTAACTGTAAGAATATAATATACCCGTCTATATTTTGGCAGGAAAGTCCTCTCAAGAAATCACAAAACTTAGAAGTTTTCATCCTATGATCAACCCCAAAGGCTCTGTCACGCTTTTTTTGTGCTGCTGATACTAATTTCCCAGATATTTTAAAGTTTCTTTGTCCTAAAAATTCATCAGGATTGAGCACACTTAAAAAAAAGGGAGCGTCAGTACAAATGAAAGGTGAATGATGAATTTCTTGTTTGTTTGTCTTTTAATCACATATCCAGTTTTAAGTTAGATAGGCCCCAGGTAAAAATCTAGGCTTAGGTAGCTCAACTGATTCTGTTTATTTGTTAAAGTTTACAAGTTTTTAGAGTTCTTTTCTCAAAGAGAAAAACAGAAAAGCTTTCCACAATTTTCAACAGTGGCTCAGAAACCACTGCCATTCTTCCCTTCATTCAAATTCTGTCTGAATACATTTTATCTGAGATCTGTTGAATCACAGAGCTTTCTGCCATATATACGTGTGTTTATATATATAATACATGTAATATAATTTTTTGAATGTATTCATGCCTGTCTCCAATGTTCTGTGAACTATCAAAGCCACTTATTCCCAGAGAGCAGAACAAATTGTATCGATTGCCTTATAGTCCTTAAATTGGCACACACAGGCCAGAAGTAAAATAAAACTGAAGTCTGTAACTGCTGTGTGGGTATTTAGGCAAAATGTCTTTCAGAAATGAAAATATATTTTTTCTTATCATAAAACTGCCTCAGGCCTGCATGCTTCTTCCACTGGTAACCAGTCACAAACACCTTCAATATTACTAAAATATTTTTCTGGAAAAATTCCTTCATACCTCTTGAATCTGTATTTGCTCTTTAAAATAAAAGTGTCTAATTACTTTGAAAGTGTCGTTATAGCAAAAATAAGATTATATACATATGCAATAGCAATGGCAGGGCATTTCAGTTTCAGATGATTTGGCAAAAGTGATAGCAGATTTGTCATTTGTGAGTTGGTGAAAAATTTGTGGTCGAACAAAACCCCAGCAATTTCTATAGCACAGGGAGATGGGCTCGGTGCTTTGCGATGACCTAGAAAGGTGGGATAGGGAGGGTGGGAGGGAGGCTCAAGAGGGAGGGGATATGGGGACATATGTATGCATATGGCTGATTCACTTTGGTGTGCAACAGAAACTAACACAGTACTGTGAAGCAATTATACTCCAATAAAGATCTATTTTTAAAAAAACAAAAAAATGAAAAAATTTTGGGTCAGAAAAATTGATGTAAAAATGAATACTTAGATAATAAGCAATCATGGCTACAAAGTTTTAACTGACAACTTTAGAATCCAAAGAATCCACAGAGCTGGCTCATAACTCCTCCTCTAAGATTATGACAAGCTAGTCTACCTGCCACCACCTCAAAATTCATTCTCTTCCTCACAGCCAGATGTCATAAAACTTACCTGCTCAAAGCTTTTCAATGGTTCCAATTGCTTTTAGAGTAAAAACTAAATTTCCTTGCAAAGCACTTTGTGATGTAGCTCTGCTTACGTGACCTTACAGCCCACCAACACTTCCTGTATTCTCCAGGAACGCGGATAATAAAAGCTGTAGTTCCCTCAAGCACTTCATGGATTTTACAAAGATGCTCCTTCTTTCTGATTCCTCTCTTCTATGTTTACTATCACTTCTCATTCAGGAATCAGCTCAAATATTAACTCTTCTAAGAACCCTTCCTTGACCATTCACCCCTTCCTGCCCCCATGGAACCCTAGGAAAACTATTCCTCACATTGAGCTGTGCTTATTTATGTTTTGTTACTTCATTACTTACGTCATCAGACAGTAAGCTCTTAGAAGATCAGAATGCTATCTTTCTCATGATTGTGTCTCTGTACTTGGCTTACTGTCTATCATAATAAGAACTGGTCATATTTTGCATTCATCTATTGTATATGGAACAATGAGGAAGGACTGTCTTAAAAGGTAATATAAAGCACAAAAAGCTTTCTCAACTCATCCAAAAACATTAATACAGAGAGCTGACATCTAATCTATTTAAATGAGTATATTATTTAGATACAAGACCTCCAGAAGAGATCTTCTAACATGTAGAAGAAAACTGTAAGGCTTTCAAGTCTAAAAAATAATGCTATAAATAGTTACCTAGTGCTATTTACTAAATTCATGAATGCCAGATGACAGATTTGATGTGTATAAGTGACTGTTCACTTCTTTTTACCTCATCTGCTATAAATACTACCTTATACTCAGCAAACCCAATTGCTGTCAATTTAAGCTTTTCAAGGTTTTGGATGGTCCTCTCCTTAACAAAGAGTAAACCAGTTCAAAGGATCTGCGATATATATAATTTTTATATCCAAAGAACAATGGTGGTAATAATGAAGTTCTCAAAAACAACTGAAGCAATTGCTGAACAACTTGCCAGGTATTGTCTGAAATGCCCTACAAAGTTTGATTCCCCACAGCATCCTGTACCCAATTAGGAAAATACTACTACTATCATTTCACAGATGAAGAACCTGAGGCTTAGAGAGGTAAAAAATCTTGTCCAAGGTCAGGTAACTAGCAAAAATCCAAAAGCTGGGATTTGAACCCAGAGAGTCTGACGGCAGTACCTGTGTGATTAACCACTCTATGATAGCCTACGTTCCAATTTAATACTATGCCATTACTACCGACACTACCCATACTTAATAATCATAATAAGTTATGTATCAACCTCTTTCATCCCCTTAAATTATACAAGAAATAATACTCAACAATATCATCTTTAGGGCTAGAATTTAGCATATAATTTTGATCAAGGTAGGTAATTCGGAATGCATGTGAATTTGCAATAAACATTACTGAATTTTGAGTTGCTGAGATGCCTTAAATAGTTTCAAGAAGACATGCAGCTTGCAACATTCACTTTCCTCAACCACTGCTGGTTAGTCCTCCATTTATACAGTCTTTCCTCATAATGCAGGCTGTTATAAAAAACATTACATTGTGAAGCCTGAAATACTGGCCAGTTGAAAGGAAAATATCCAGCAGGGCTCTTTTTATATATGTTTGAGAGTTTAATCATGTGCTGCTGGGTGGATATTTGGTCTGTGAAGGTTACACAGTGGTCTCTTAAAGTATATTGTAAAAGCTCTCGTACAGGGGGAAAGATCTGACGGGCTGATGAAGCTTCCAACCTGGGCAATTATTTCAGCAAATCTCCATACTGTAGACTTTTTAAACCACATGACCCTTTTCATATCCCTGTGTCTATTAATTGGAAACAATGTCACTTAGGAAAAATAACTCCTTCAGTTTTCTTCCTCCTCTGATCTTAGCTGAAGGGAAAGCTATTTCTTATAAGCTCCCGGCCCCTTCAAGGCACCTAAAATTCAAGTAGCTTTCTGGATTTCATACACACACACACACACACACACACACACACACACACACGCAAAGTATTTGTTATGTAAAAAGTTGAGGAGGAATAAAATTTTATTGTATGCAGCTGCCCTGAAACCATATGATTTTCTCTAAATTTTGGAATTTGCCAAATATTCAATATCCAGAAAACTCTTTTGATCTCCTAGCTAAGTACGCGAATCATAACATTGATTTTTCCCTGCAAAATGTCCTTCTTGGGAGTGTTGGTAAGTTACATGATCCCAGTGTACCACTGAAGCACTGGATAATACCCTTGAAAAACCAGTGTTGCCAAGATGGGCAGCCCGATATTAAAGATCATGTCTGAGATTGTCATCATGTCCATTTGTGGTCTGCCTGTGACTAAGCAGAAATTAGAGATGGACCCCGAGAATAAAGCCGGCTTTGTGGCGTTTGTCAACAAAGCTATATTACTGTTTTGATCTAGATGACTCTCTAGATAAAAGAGAGATGTCTGTAAATCATACAATGGATGTAACTTAAGAAGTGGTGAGCAAAAATGGCCCTGAGCAGCAAAGAGTACTTTGATTCTTTTTTTTTTTTTTTGATTCTGTGGATTATTAGTGTCACATCTTTCACAATTCTCCTCCATTAATTCTATCAGCTGGGAAAACACCTCTAGCACCACGGTCCTGCTGAGAGGGAGTGGTGATCATTGCAGCAGTTTCTCTCTGCGAGACCTCATATGATCCTCCAGTACAATTTACAAGATAAAATTACCGGGCCTTATTTGGTAATGAAAAAATGCATTTACAATGAGAATTTTCATCTTAAAAAATTCAGGACTTTTCCTCTTTAATGAGAGAAATAGGTTTTATTACTATGCTAGTTCCTACCAGTCTTAATTTTCCCTTTATGACTTTTTTTATTAACCTCAGCTCTGCCCTGGGAATCTGTTCTATTATTCTGTTCTTCCTGTGGTAAAGAATTTAGGTTGACATCAACAAGGAATGTGTACCGAAAGGCACAGGCAAATTAGATTTAAAAAGTCAGCCATTGTGAATTCAAGCACTGTTACTACTAGAATGAGCGTAGGAGATACCTTTGGTTAGACATTGCTATCTGATTACTTCTTCCCTCATTAATTTATTTGAAGATTGGATTTTGGCTTGCAAATGTCCTGCTTATTGCACACATACCCAGTTTTTCCTAAAGCAAATAGAATAATTCCAAATATGTATGAAGCTCTAATGGTAATATTTCAAGTTTTGCACACTTTTTTCCAAGTAAAATATTGTCTTACGTTGTAGCCTTTGTCTATAAGAACAGACAATGCTGATGAAGGAACTGGTGGATCTTCTTGTTATTTAATCTGTTCTCTGATATATGCTTTGCTAACAACATATGAAATTTCATTTTCTAAAAGAGACACATTGAATTTTTTTAAAATGTCTAATAAAAAGAAGCTTTTATAGACTTATTATTTTTTCAAAGTGTTTTTCTTCTTAGTACTAAAGACTTAAAATCTGTTAATGGTGAAGCAGCACTAAATAAACAATATTTGTTCACAGGGACAGAGCATAAGATAGTAAAAATAACTTTGCTTTGAATTCAAGCAAACTTAAGCTCATATTAGTGATGTGACCTGGGGAAGTTACTTTCTTCCTTTGGGATTCATTATCCCCATGTCCTGATAAAGAAATTAATACTAATACTTGCTTCATAGAAAAGTTAAGAACTTCAAAACACTGATTGTAAAGTGTCTACTGTCTGGTTTAATAAACTCAAAGAAAAATCAGGATTACTATTTTTAACAATATTGAAATCAGTTACTTAGTTCTTTTTTAATTGTAATGGATTGTTGTTTTGTTGGGTTTTTTTCCTCTGTGACTTAGTAGGACTTTGATTTTTGTTTTAACTCTGGTCAGATCATTAACAAATCTTCTAACAGCTCCCTCCGACAGTTTTTATATATATCTTCCTGACCATTGCCGCTTACTAATTCAGAAATGTAGAACTGCTATCTCCATTTTCTTTCTCTTTCACCAATCTCTCTCTCCTTGGTTACTTCATTGTGAAAAATAAATTCATTCTTTCTTCCTTGCTTTCATTTTGTCTTTAAATACTTATCTATCAAGTTAAACACTGCTAGGCAATGGAGATATTACACTGAACAAAACAGACAGTTTTTCTGCCTTCACGGACCTCACACTCCAATTGTAGAGCCAGCCTTTAATCCAACAATGCTAATATACCAAAAATAACAATAATAAATCACAGCTATGTTAAATACCACATAGGAAAGAAACATGGTCTTTGTGACTAAATAGAGGAGGCAACTGGGGGGTCAAAAAGGCTTTACTGAATAAAAATTAAAATTGACATGAGATTTAAAAGACGAGTAAGAGTTAAGTAGGTGAAAGGTATTGCTGGGATTGAGAACAGAAGTGAGCAAAGCAGAAGAAACAGCAGGAGCCAAGGCCCTGCAGTGGGAGGGAGCGAGGCATGTTCAAGTACCTGTGAGGGGGCTAGAGCCCTGAAAGGGACCAAGGTGGGAAAGGAGGCTGGTCGGGGAGGTGAGGAGGGATGAGACTAAGTTCTGTCCCCTCAGATGGATTAACGATTTTAGTCTTTGGCAAGGGAAGCCACTGAAATGTTTTTAAGAAAGGGTAAGTGACATGATTATATTTGTGTTTTGAAAGATCTCTCTGGATGCTATTTAGAGTATTAGGGGCCTGAGAGCTTTCAAATTCTATGTGCCTACAAATCACCTGCAGGCGTTGTTAATGCAGATTCTGATCCAATACATCTGCGGGTGTGGCCTGAGAGCCTGCACTTCTAACAAATTCCCAGATGACACAGCTACTATGGGTCCACAGGCCATGCTTTGGGTACCAAGGGTTTAGAGAAAGGAAGTATGGATAGAGTAAGATGGGAGGCCAGGAAATCAGTTAGAAAGCTATTCTTTGATTCATTTAATCCATGGGCATTTAGTATTTACTGAGGGCCAGCCCCAGCCCCTCTTCTAGACTGTGGGAATAGAACGGTTAACAAGACAACAGTGTCTCAGTTTGTAAGTAGCTTACATGCTGGTGGATACTGCAGTATTCGGTAAGAGACGACAGAAGCTTGGGCTGGAATAGTGACAGCCAGACAGTACAATTAACAGATTGTGGAGATACTTACATGGCAAAATAGGATAAGAGAGATGCTGACGTTTGAAGGATGAGAGATAAGATTTGACAAGGCAGAGTTCTAGGTTTCAAGTAATCTTTGGGATACCCACATAAAGTACATGTTTAAATCTATGGATTTAGAGCTAAAAATAAAGGTCAAGGCTGTCAGGATGACTGTGAGTTGGATTTTCTATAGGTTGAATGTGCAGTGCCTTAAATATGTTCCAGTGGAGGTGTCAGGTGTTCTCCAGCCACCTGCTCTATTGCCAGTTCCATCCCTCTTTCCTCCTACTTTTCTGAGAAAAATAGGGCAATCAGATGTTTTCTGTTCCCACATTCACATTTAGCTATAACTCAACTCACCATCACTTTTTTTCTCCAGAGTCTGAAGACTGATAGCTCCTGTTAAAAATTAATGTGAGTCACATTCCTTAAATTAATAATTTATGTTCAATGTGTCCATTTTCTTACCTGGCATTCCTGTTCTACTAACTGCAATATAATTTCTACCCTGGCAAATCAGTCAATCAACCAATTCAATCTACAGTTTTTAAGTCCTCAACTTGTTTTGACTTTTCTGCCACAGTATTGCATATGTCTGTCTTCTAGAAACTCTCGTCTCTTGGCTTCCACTAATACATTACTATGTTTTCCTTTTATCTCTCCAAGCATTCCTTCTAATCACTTCTCTTGACAGTCTTCGAGGAATCTGTTTAATGTTGACATAACCTAAAATTTTGTGCACTCCTTCTTCTCATTACACACTAACACTTCTCATTAAACACTTAACCCAATGAGTCATCTGCTGTTTACATACTTGAAAACAGAATCATTAATCCGTATTTTCTGAGCTCCACACCTATATAGCCAATTGTCTAAGGACATGCCACTTGGATGACCCCAGACACCTTAAAGCCAAACTGAATTCATCTGCATTTAATGAAATGTCTCCGACCCTGTTTTACCATTCTTGGTAAATGTTTTTGGCAGAAAGCTGAGAGCCAGTCAAGACTTACTTATCCTTCTCCTTCCTACCCCCAGACCAGATGACTAAAATCTATTGATTCTTCTTCATCTCCACCATCACCTCGTCTACTGCTTTCCTTCAGAACCTCTTCAGTCCTTCCTTCCAGGGATCACTGAACCAGTCTCAAAAAAAGTGCTCTTTTTTGTCTTCCACTTCATCTTCAAACCTTTGCCAGTGTAATTTTCCACTTTGTGGCTTTAAAAACTCTTTACTGGCTCCCTACTCTCTATGAGAAAAATGGCAGAACATACTAGCATCCTGGTAAGGTTCTTCACGATCTAGGACTTATATATCTTTATAAGTTCTATTTCTCATAATAATCTCTCTTTTAGTCCACTTGTACTGAGTTCCTGGCATTTTAAATTTGCCAGGCTTTTTCATAACAATATGCCTTCCAGTGTGGAACATCATGGAACATCCTACCTGAAAGGCCCTTTCCTAGTCAATTTGGAAGAAATATGTTCATCTTTCCAGACTCAAATCAAACACCTCCTTTTTTCTGAGAATCTTTCCCCATCCCTCCTCTCTCTTTTGTGTCTGTACTGTACACAGGCACATGTTTCTTTCATGACAGGGCAATTTATTTGTGTATTTTCTAGTAATCCTAATTTACTAAGCTACTAAATTACTTGAGGACAAGATTTTATCTTTGTAGCTCTGAATTTCTCAACCCAACTCATTGTGTAATAATATGAACTCAACACAAAATCTAATATATATGGCAATAACTCAGTTTTCAACCCATGCCTGCAGAGTGCCACATCTTGTCCCATGCCACTATGAAACCCGTTGTCCTAGTCAGTTTTCAAGTTTGCATGAAGTCACTTCTCCCCTATATCTTTTCCCTTACACATTTAGACAGTATTCCAAAATAATCTCCCTTCATAACAAACTACAGTGGGAAACCCACTCCTCTTGCTCTCCTATAACAAGCTTGGATGCCTAGGCATCTGGCTTAGACCTCTCCTTATTTACCATAGACCATGGATTGCCATCCTTTCTGGGGAAACACATCCTTGCCCCCTTCCTTGCATCCACTTTATACACATTAGTTGTACAGTTGGACCATTCTGGGGAGTCTTAACACCCCCTATACCTGGGGCAAGAATAATACAAATTATCTTGGACAGTCTCTTCTGGGTACACCCTAATTTATTAATTTTCATCTTAAACTGACTCTAATTTCATGAGTGGTCCAGATACCATGCTATAAAACAGAACTTTTTGTGAAACTGTCATCCATTGAACATTTATGAAGTGCCAGGTATTCTTCAAAATGCTTTGCTTGTGAAACAGGGACAGTCAGAATGAGACAATATCAAATCAGATAAGTTAGAGAGAGAGAGAGAGAGAGGAATTCTTTTATATTTAACAAAACTAAATTTCCCTATGAAATTCTACTTCCGGTTGGCAGTAACTAATGTTGCTACTTACAGTCACTTACAAATCAAAACATACTCACAGTTAGGTGAATAGTTAATGTAATTGATGTATTACTCCCTCAGCCAAAGCTTACCTATCCCTCTCTGATCTTCTTCCAATTCTCAGAAGTCTTTCCCTCTTACACCACTTGTTTTCATCTTTTAATTTTCCTACTTTACTTGTGCCAGGAGCCAGGAGAGGCAAGGACAGAATGAAAGTATCACTCATGGTTGGGAGCCCATTGGCATAATTGTAGTGAATACGTCATTTCTTCAGTTTCATCTGTTCCTCCAGCTGGTGCAGGTACCTTACTGTCTCTTGGCATAGATGGCTTCTGAGGTTGGCTTTTATTGTGCAGCCATGAGAATGACCTTCACGTGCCCATATGGGCCCTCTTGCAGCTTTCTCACTCAGGTACTTCTCTAGAGGCATGGCTAAGCTTCCCTTTGTCATCCCCAGTGCGTGACCTACCCCACCTCCTCTGCTGGTGTGGTCATTGGGTATGCTGGGTTCAGAGATATGTTTTATTTCCCTT
Organism: Balaenoptera acutorostrata; assembly: GCF_949987535.1. Lineage (NCBI taxonomy): Eukaryota > Metazoa > Chordata > Mammalia > Artiodactyla > Balaenopteridae > Balaenoptera > Balaenoptera acutorostrata. Next base: position 118,293,022 of record NC_080068.1, on the reverse strand, counting down.
CCAGCCAGCTGAAGCACTTTAAATGAAAGAATCTAAAAATAAATTTGTTTTGGCTCACAGCTTCGTGTAATGTGCCAATTTGATCAGCATGCCTTATTAATTGAAATAAAGTTATTAATTGAAAATGTTGAGTATTACTGTGAAGAGAATGGAGCTCTGAGACTTCATGTTAGATATCTTTTCATGCTAACAGCTCATTAAATTTTCAACCTTTGCATCCAATTAATCAACTAGTCACAATTTTACCTAATTATACCAGAAGCCATCCCTCATTTTCACCCACAAAAATGCTATTAAAAGTTATTGTCAATGTCTTGCAGAAAATCAGGTTCTACATGTCTAGAAAATTCTCTGGTAAACTTAATAAGCAAGGAAAGGAGGAAAGAAGGAAGAAGATTAAAAACTAAGAAAGGAACAAAGGATTTGGAGGAAGGAAATCAATAAGAACAACAACAAAAAAAAAAAAAAAGAAAGAAAGAAAGGAAAGAGAAACTCCCATTATTGATCTTCACTCAATTCACTGTGGGTGGTAGTGTTCACTGCAATCCTCCCCAGCTCTTCACAGATCTAGGGCTTATTAGTCCATTGTATAATGTGGGAAGTTTTTTTCATGGTTTTTAAAAAAGTCATAGAATACTTCACCCCAACCAAAGTCTTATATGAAAAAAGCAAAGCATTGATATTTCGGTTGAGGTCTCAGGGCTGATACTCAGCTCTCCCTGTGCCTCTTCTTTCTCACCTCCAGCCCCTCCCCCAGCACTGCTACACTTATTGTTTCTGTTAAGAATCTCAGGGTATGGAGAACCATATGGCATGGACAACCAAAGTTTGTAAAACTGCAGCTCTGTAGATGTTTTTCTGGAATTGCTTCAGGCTCACCAATCTGAAGTACAGATAATCCATTATGTCTTCTATTAATAGGAAACCAGGATGTTATTTTCTGCCCTCCAATTTTTCTAGCATCCTCCCATTTCCCACAAGTCCTCAAAATGTATTAGCAGCTGACACGTGGACATCTCTCCCCCAAGTTCCCTTGGAACCGAGGATACAAATTGTCTGGATCATTTGGAGCACCAGGTCCACTCTATAAATTATCTCACCTCTCTTGCAGATCAGTTCCCACCTGACAATATGGGCTCTACCCTCTCTAGCTGAAGGATCATTTCCTCTGACAAAGTAGCTAAAACTTTGTGAAGTGAAGGAGTTCTGTTTTTCCCCTGTCATCTGTTAACATTATACCATCTGTCCCAAGCAGCAGGCTTATGCTTAGTTTTGTGTTCTCTTTGCTTTTAACATGCCTGAAAAAGCCCTTTGGTACTGTTGACATTTTTCTGAAACCACATTTTACTCAGGGTTATAGATTTCCTGATGTAATTTATATAAGTTTACAACACGTTTAATATTAGTTCTTGGTAGTGTCAACTAATTTCCATGTTTTGTGTCTGACTAATTCCACTCTAAATCAACAGAACCTAAGTGTTAGTTGAGCGTTAGTTGATGTTCTATATTATAAACTTGAACTCTTCAAAATGCTCCTTCTGGAAAGAGCAATGCCACTATACCAGCTCCTCTCCTCAACTTTTACTCATTCATGTTGGAATCCTTCATTATTAAGAAGTTTTTGTTTTTGAGTTATCAATCCATGCCAAACTGCTTTTCCTTTTAGAGTCCCAGGATGAGATTCCATAAATATCTTTACTCTTATGTATTATAATCTACATTCCTGCACTTTCCACTGCTCATGTGACATTATCTGCCTGGTGTTCCCTGCTTTAGTTACAACTACCTGCGTCCAACATTTCCGCGCATCCAACCACCATTATTTGATGGTCACCATTAAGTTCAGAGAACTAGTTCCAATTATTACTTGTCCTGTGTCCTAAAAAATGAAAACATTATTCAAGACCTCTGTTATAGGTTGAATTGTGTCCCCATAAAAATTCAAAAATTGAAGTTCTAACTCCCAGTACCTTAGATTGTGACCTAACTGGGAAATAATGTCATTGCAGATGTAATTAGTTAAGTCATACAGAGTAGCGTGGGTCCCTTATTCAATAAGACTGGTGACCTTATAAAAAAGGGAAAATTTGGACACAGACACACACCAAGAGAACTCCATGGGAACATGAAGGCAGGGATCAGGGTGATTCATCTACAAAGCAAAAGATGCCACAGATTGCCAACAAATCTAGCAGAGAGGTGTGGAACAGATTTTCCTTCACAGTTCTCAGAAGGAACCAACCCCACCAACACTTAGATCTTGGACTTCTAGCCTCCAGCACTGTGGGACAATAAATTTCTTTTGTTTAAGCCACCCAGTTTGCAGTACTTTGCTATTCCTCCTTAGCAAACTAATACAACCAGTTATAAACACATCAAATAGTATGTTTGAAAAGAATTTGATTCCAGATGAATCCTCATGTTAAGAAACTCCCATTACTATAGGAACTTGTCTATTTCCTTTGTCGGTTTTTTTGTTTTTTTTTTTTCCAATTTTTCCTAAAGCCCATCATCCATTTTCTGCATCTGGCTGGAAAGTGTTACCTCAGTGTAAATTTTACCTTCATTTTGTTTATTGCTTGGTCACCTTAGAGGGAGGATAAATGTTTTTCCTGACACTCAATGTTTTCTTTACCAAATTAATTGGCACTTTCTCTGTAATTGCTACATATTTATGTCAGCCAGACAGACAGAATAGTATTCAAGTCCATGAGCTCAGGAGATGAACTGCTGATTTTACCTCTTTACTAACTTCATGACCTCGACCAAGTTTTTAAATTTCTTCAGGTCCCATTTTCCTCATCTACATTTGATGATTTAAATTGAAAATAAAAACTTACCCAGTAAGTTAGTGGAGTTGATTAAACAAGCTAATGTACGGAAGAATCTTAGAACTTATAGTGTATATTAAGGATTCAATAAAAGTTAGTTCTCATAATGTATGTACTCTGTTTTTTGTTTTTTTTAATTTAATCAAACACATTTTCTCTCCCTTCCCTCTCTCTGCTTTTAGATTAAAATCCTACTGATTATATTGGCAATGTCTGGGTCACTGTTCTTTGTTCCCACCAAACAATTCAATCCAAATCAAGGACACATTCTCATAGATTAAAACATGTCAAGGAAAATAAATCCTGTTTTTCTACATAGCAACCATTTGTTCACTCCCAATTTTCTTTCTCCTCTAAAGTTATAATCTTCCATTATAAGAAGAGGTAAAATCAAATATATCTTCAAGACTTTTAGTTTTCTACCTAAATGTCTATAGTTCCTTAGAGATCTCTTACCAGATGATCTGGCAGTGGCATTTGTTCCAATATAGACCAACAGGAACAAGGTCATTTCCAAAATTTCATTGGATGTTCTGTCACGTAAACAATAATTAATGTGGGAAGGCAACACTCTTCCCTCCTCATAATAGCCTGTCCACAAAAACTCGCTGTACACTTCAGTCACCAGCCATTAGCTGCCTTGGGTTTTTTTCCTGGAGGTCATCAACAGATTTCCTCAAACTTGTTAATGACTAAAAATCCTCTTCATTGTTCAGAGAAACGAAGGCTGCATTTCGTCTTTAAATATCTCAATTCTGCTCATGTGAAAAGGAATTCACTTGTCATATAGCACTGTTGGTTCAGAGCTTCTCTTCTTTCTCATCAGTTTTTTCAGTCACTAGCCAAGTTTCACTGATGTTGATTGCCTTCAACTTCCTCACAATTCCCCCCCACCTTTAAAATTCAGGTTATTTCTTATGTGCAATCTAGGAATATTTCAACCCCAATAAAAAATCTTTCTCAAACACGCACAGGTTCTTTCCATGCTTTCACCTTCTCTTTTGCTTTAAAATTCAGAAGTTCATAATAATTTGCCCAGTGATTAGCACTAGTCCTCTAGCTATTTTTCAATCACAAAATGCAAACACAGATGTAATCAGCCATACCACAGATAGCGCTGATAAAATTTTTTTGAACAAATTTCTGTTTTCTTAAACTTTAAAAAAATCTGCTTCTCTTCCCTCTTTGGCAGGCCTTTAACCATTTCCAGATTTTTAAAAAGATAAATCAGGTACTGATAGCAATGAATTAAATCAAGAAAAGGCTTCCCTAAATTTGTCATGGAGCATTGTCAATCAAAGACAGTCCTGATCCAAAATCCCTGATTCCTACTTTTCTTTCGTTAAAGACTGCCAAATGTATGATGATTTAATAATCCTGTTGCTGGCATGGGGAGGTGTACAAAAGGATATTTGGATGAGACTAGCAAACTCATTATTCATATTGACCTAAAATGTGATCCCTTGAATTCTAGTGGTGAAAGGTTAATGGTATAATTCACTAGACTCCTTTGAATTTTAATTAAAATTATTAAAAAGATTCTGAATTTAAATATGAACTGGAGCTTTCTATATTGACTATCAGATATGCCATTGCAGCTAAATCTCCTGTATGCAGTAAATGAAGAACTCTGATAGTACTTCTCATTTACTTCTCATGAATTTCATTCTATAAATATTTCTGACAATGCATTTCAAATTATCATTGCACTTCTTCAGTGGGCAATGCTACCTAATAAATGTCAAGGAACTATAAACACCGCATCCCAAGAGCCAGACTCTCTGAATGATTATTCAAATATGCATTATGGGTCAAACTTGTATTTTCAAGCCATAGAATATTCTTTCTTTATTGCATGTTGCCTTTTCACTGTGCAGTGTTTAAAGAGGTGACATTCAACCTCATCTACAGTAAAGCCTTTAGGAATTTAAATTAACTCTTCCCTTTTGTTATTAAATGTCAAAGGAACTGATCTCTTTGGGAATCACATTACGTAGCACCATACTAATAATGTTGAGAATAGCAAATATGTTGGTAATAGCGCATAGCTTTATAATGCTTATGCACAATTCTAAGTGTTTTACATATATTAATTCGATTAATTCTCACAATAATCTTATAAACAAGTGCTATTATTATCCCAATCTCCCAGGTGATGCACCCAAGGCACAGGGAGAATAAATAAGTGTCCAAGCCAGGGTTCAAAGCTGGATATCTGGAACTAGAATCCACAATTTATTTTAAGTAACATCAGTTACCGTCTCCAGATCTACATATGTAATGAAACCTGATACCTAAAACATGAAGAATTTTCCATTGAAATAAGACTGTATGATAAATATGGTATATAGAATACTGTTAGATACCATGGTGTGATGTTAAACACTGCAATTTTGTATTCTTACTATTATATATAAAAAAGGAAGGAGAAAGGAAGCAGGATTTCAAAAATCAAAAAGTGGTGTGTTAGGTGCTTGGGAACACAGGCAGTAGAGGAAAAGGAGTGGCCTGGAGCAGCTGGGAAGTCTCAACTGTGGAGAGGGTTCTATCTTTTTCAGCACATGTATTATGGGTTGTATTCTCCAGTATGCCATCTGTATTGGAGTCAAATGCCATGTAAGACCCTTCCATGGTTAGAGTTTTCAGATATTTCAGTGTTATTATGTGTATCACTGTGTATTCATAGTATGTGTATTCATATTAGTTTATGCAGGATATATATAAATTCACCTTGATTTTTTCCTGAAAGATGGTATTAAATAATGTATCTTTTTACAATAATTTTCTTATAACCAACTTTGCTAGAAAACATTGATTCCATTGGATTAGGTATGCTTGTATTCATAATTATAAACTCAAGATTCTCAAGATAATTCTGAATTATCAAGCTTCATTACATTGTTTATACTAAAGATTTAACTTATTTATATAATAGGTATGTTATTTAAAGCATATATTCCATATACTCTAGTGAGGAAAACGCATCATGTTCTGAAAAATATTTCAAAAGTGATCTCAATATCTGTATTTTTCTTTTAACGATATCTTTTAACATTGCCAATGAGCAGACGGACGTAGAAACAATTAACAGCAGAAAAGAACAGACGGAATCTGAATCGAAGGATTTAAACCAGCAGGTAAGGACAGATTCATGGTTTACAAAGCCTAGATCTGTAGTTTGAAACAGCAGGTGGAGAGAAGATTCAGGAGAAGGGGATATTTTTATTTTAAAGAAGTGGTCAGTTAAACAGAGTAATATCTTTGAATTAATGATGGACACATACTAAATTGACTTATTTAGGAGAATCGGCGGCATGTTTTTAGGTTCTATTTTGCTTCTCTTTTCCCCCTTCCTAGAAGCATGAAAATCCAATTCTTTTTAACCCTGCTGATTTTTTGACATTTTCCATTTGGCAAAAAAGGAATTTCTCTCCCTCTATGGTGTTTCTAATGGACCTGAAACCCGTGTGATTAACATGGTTTCCTTCCTCACACTAGGCTTGGCATCAATAACGCTTTCAGAAATAATGTGTAGATCTCCTTAGATCAAATGCTAATTTCTGCAAGTGCTGGCTAAAAAGCTGTTATACATGGCCTCCCTTATTCAACATGAGATCTAAGGAGAAAATATTTTTGTTGCTTAGGTTTTGCCTTTAAATTATTCAGAAAAAATTAAAATTATGTTAATGAAATATCAAGACCAAGTTATGAAATTCTTCCTTTTTTGAGGGGCACTACTCCCCTGACTTAGCACAGACAAGCCATGTTTCGGGGTTCTTAATCCTGCTGCATAGTAGAATCATCCAGGGAACTTTTAAACTAAAAATTATCAGTACCCAGATGCCAGCTTTGGAAAGTTTCAGTCAATTGTTCTGGAGTAGCACCTGCCATCTAATAGTTTTTTAAAGTTCTCCAGGTAATACTAATGTACAACGAGGATTTAAATCATAGGCTTACTCTACCTAACGTCATATAATTGAAACTTAAAAAAAAAAAAAAAGGCATTGGTGAAATCAGTGATTTGGGATGAAGTCACATGAAATTTTTTCATTTAAATAAAAGTCACTTACCAGGATAAGGCAGTCATGCTAGTTTAACATCTCATGCTTAGCAAAATTCACCTTCATGACCGAAGTTTAAAGTCAGTTTTGGTAAAGTAATCTTTCTTTCTGTTAAACCTCACAACCAGTTTATCAGTAAATCAAAATATTCTGAGAACCCGATGACCTCTCACCAAGCCCAGTGCAACCACTCCTACCCAAGCACCATCTTTTCTTACCTGGAAACTCCAAGTCTGCTAACTGGCCTCCCTTTTCCATTGTTGCACCCCTTACTGCCTTGTCTTTCTTAAATTTCATCTTCTCAATGAGATCCATCCTGATCACCCTATTAAAATTGTAGCTACCCTCCCTACCCTCCTTAACCCACTCCCCTTTTTCTCTTTTAAACAACACTTACAATTTGAATTATATATAATAAGATAATTTATCATTTTTATTGTATAGTATCTCCTCATTTTAGATTGTGAGTCCCATAAAAGCAAGGTCCTTTGTCTGTTTTGTTTAGTGATCTATTTTGAGCCTGAATCATTGTGTGGTGCATAGTAGGGAACATGAATAAATATTTGTTGAATGAATAAGTGACTGAATAAATACAAATAGCATTCCTGTAGGATCATGCTTTCTAACTGTAACTGATCATATCTTTAAAATATGGTAATATCTTCTTTTTGTAGAACTGTTGTTAAATTTCTAATTAGTTTTACCTGTTAAATACACTGTAGTGCTGTAGTCTGAGTGCTTCAGCACTCCTGGCAGCCTCTCCAGGCCCTCAAATTGTTTCATGCATGGAAACAGGTATACAAAATAACCTATTAAAATATTAAGAAGGCATTCCCAGGGGATAGCTTCAAGATGGCAGAGGAGTAAGACGCAGAGATCACCTTCCTCCCCGCAAATACATCAAAAATACATCTACATGTGGAACAGCCCTTACAGAACACCTACTGAATGCTGGCAGAAGACCTCAGACTTCCCAAAAGGCAAGAAACTCTCCACATACCTGCATAGGGCAAAAGAAAAAACAGAGACAAAAGAATAGGGATGGGACCTGCACCAGTGGGAGGGAGCTGTGAAGGAGGAAAGGTTTTCACACACTAGGAAGCCCCTTCACTGGCAGAGATGGCAGGTGGGCGGAGGGGGGAAGCTTCAGAGCCACGGAGGAGAGCACAGCCACAGGGGTGCGGAGGGCAAAGCGGAGAGATTCCCGCATGGAGGATCAGGGCTGACCAGCACTCACCAGCCCGAGAGGCTTGTTTGCTCACCCGCCGGGGCAGGCGGGGGCTGGGAGCTGAGGCTCCGGCTTCGGAGGTCAGACCGCAGGGAGAGGACTGGGGTTGGCGGCGTGAACACAGTCTGAAGGGGGCTAGTGTGCCACAGCTAGCTGGGAGGTAGTCTGGGAAAATGTCTGGACCTAAGAGTCAAGAGACCATTGTTTCAGGATGCACTAGGAGAGGGGATTCACAGCACTGCCTAAACGAGCTCCAGAGATGGGTGCGAGCCGTGGCTATCATCGCGGACCCCAGAGACGGGCATGAGATGCTAAGGCTGCTGCTGCCGCCACCAAGAATCCTGTGTGTGAGCACAGGTCACTCTCCACACCTTTCCTCCCAGTAGCCTGTGCACCGTCACTGCCAGGGTCCCGTGATCCAGGGACTACTTCCCTGAGAGAACACATGGCACACCTCAGGCTGTTGCAATGTCACACTGGCCTCGGCAGCCGCAGGCTCACCCCGCATTCTGTACCCCTCCCTCCCCCCGGCCTGAGTGAGCCAGAGCCACCTAATCAGCCTCTACTTTAACCCCATCCTCTCTGGGCGGGGAACAGATGCCCTCAGGCGACCTACAAGCAGAGGCAGGGCCAAATCCAAAGCTGAACCCCAGGAGTGGTGCGAACAAAGAAGAGAAAGGGAAATCTCTCCATGCAGCCTCAGGGGCAGTGGATTAAATCTCCACAATCAACTTGATGTACCCTGTATCTGTGGAATACCTGAACAGACAACGAATCATCCCAAAATTGAGGCACTGGACTTTGGGATCAACTGTAGAATTGGAGGTTGCTTTCTGCATTTAATTTGTTTCTGATTTTATGTTTATCTTAGTTTAGTATTTAGAGTTTATTATCATTGGTAGATTTGTTTATTGATTTGGTTGCTCTCTTCCTTTCTTCTTTTTTTATGTATATATATTCTTCCTTTTTCTCCTTTTGTGAGTGTGTATGTGTATGCTTCTTTGTGTGATTTTGTCTGTATACCTTTGCGTTTACCATTTCTCCCTGGGTTCTATCTGTCTGGTTTTTTTTTGTTTGCCTGTTTTTTAGTATAGTTTTTAGCACTTGTTATCATTGGTGGATTTGTTTTTCAGTTTGGTTGCTCTCTCTCTCTTTCTTTTTCTTTATTCCTTTTTATTTTTTATTTTAGTAACTTTATTTTATTTTGTTTATTTATTTTTCTTTCTTTCTTTCTTTTTCTCACTTTTCTTCTGAGCCAGGTGGCTGTCAGAGTCTTGGTGCTCCAGCCGATGTCAGACCTGAGCCTCTGAGGTGGGAGAGCCAAGTTCAGGACACTGGTCCACTAGAGACCTCCCGGCCCCACATAATATCAAACGGTGAAAGCTCTCCCAGAGATCTCCATCTTAACACTAATACCCAGCTCCACTCAATGACCAGCAAGCTACAATGCTGGACACCCAATGCCAAACAACTAGCAAGACAGTAACACAACCCCACTCATTAGCAGAGAGGCTGCCTAAAATCATAATAAAGTTACAGACAACCCAAAACACACCACTGGACATGCTCCTTCCCAGCAGAAAAACAAGATCCAGCCTCATCTATCAAAACATAGGCACCACTCCCCTCCACCAGGAAGCCTACACAACCTACTGAACCAACCTTACCCACTGGGGGCAGACAACAAAAACAACAGGAACTACAAACCTGCAGCCTGTAGAAAGGAGACCCCAAACACAGTAACTTAAGCAAAATGAGAAGAAAGACAAATACACAGCAGATGAAGGAGCAAGGTAGAAACCCACCAGACCAAACAAATGATGAGGAAATATGCAGTCTGCCTGAAAAAGAATTCAAATAATGATAGTAAAGATGATCCAAAATCTTGGAAATAGAATGGAGAAAATACAAGAAACGTTTAACAAGGACCTAGAAGAACTAAAGAGCAAAGAATGATGAACAACACAATAAATGAAATTAAAAATTCTCTAGAAGGAATCAATAGCAGAATAACTGAGGCAGAAGAATGGATAAGTGACCTGGAAGATAAAATAGTGAAAATAACTACTGCAGAGCGGAATAAAGAAAAAGAATGAAAAGAATTTAAGACAGTCTCAGAGACTTCTGGGACAACATTAAATGCACCAACATTCGAATTATAGGGGTCCCAGAATACGAAGAGAAAAAGAAAGGGACTGAGAAAATATTTGAAGAGATTGTAGTTGAAAACTTCCCTAATACGGGAAAGAAAATAATCAAGTCCAGGAAGCACAGAGAGTCCCATACAGGATAAACCCAAGGAGAAACATGCCAGACACATATTAATCACACTATCAAAAATTAAATACAATGAAAAAATATTAAAAGCAGCAAGGGAAAAGCAGCAAATAACATACAAGGGAATCCCCAAAAGGTTAACAGCTGATCTTTCAGCAGAAACTCTGCAAGCCAGAGGGAGTAGCAGGACATATTTAAAGTGATGAAAGAGAAAAACCTACAACAAAGACTACTCTACCCAGCAAGGACCTCATTCAGATTCTACAGAAAAATTAAAACCTTTACAAACAAGCAAAAGCTATAAGAATTCAGCACCACAAAACCAGCTTTACAACAAATCCTAAAAGAACTTCTCTAGGCAGGAAACACAAGAGAAGGAAAAGACCTACAATAACAAACCCAAAATAATTAAGAAAATGGTAATAGGAACACACATGTCAATAACTACCTTAAATGTAAATGGAATAAATGCTCCAACCAAAAAACATAGACTGGCTGAATGGATTCATAAACAGGACCCATATATATGCTATCTACAAGAGACCCACATCAGACCTAGGGACACATACAGACTGAAAGTGAGGGGATGGAAAAAGATATTCCATGAAAAGGGAAATCAAAAGAAAGCTGGAGTAGCAATTCTCATATCAGACAAAATAGACTTTAAAATAAAGACTATTACAAGAGACAGAGAAGGACACTACATAATGATCAAAGGATCAATCCAAGAAGAAGATATAACAACTGTAAATATTTATGCACCTAACATAGGAACACCTCAATACATAAGGCAAATGCTAACAACCATAAAAGGAGAAATTGACAGTAACACAATAGTACGGGACTTTAACACCTCACTTTTGCCAATGGACAGATCATCCAAAATGAAAATAAATAAAGAAAAAGAAGCATTAAATGATACATTAAAGAAGATGGACTTAATTGATATTTATAGGACGTTCCATCCAAAAACAACAGAATACACTTTCTTCTCAGGTGCTCAGGGAACATTCTCCAGGATAGATCATATCTTGGGTCACAAATCAAGCCTTGGTAAATTTAAGAAAATTGAAATCATATCTGGTATCTTTTCTGACCACAGTGCTATAAGACTAGATGTCAATTACAGGAAAAAAATCTTTAAAAAATACAAACACATGGAGGCTAAACAATACACTACTAAATGACCAAGAGAGCACTGAAGAAATCAAAGAGGAAATCAAAAAATACCTAGAAACAAATGACAATGAAAACATGACGACCCAAAACCTATGGGATGCAGCAAAAAAAGTTCCAAGAGGGAAGTTTATAGCAATACAATCCTAACTTAAGAAACAAGAAACATCTGAAATAAACAACTTAATCTTACACCTAAAACAATTAGAGAAAGAAGAAAAAAACCCTCAAAGTTAGCAGAAGGAAAGAAATCATAAAAATCAGATCAGAAATAAAAGAAAAAGAAATAAAGGAAACAATACCTAAGATCAATAAAACTAAAAGCTGGTTCTTTGAGAAGGTAAACAAAATTGATAAACCACTAGCCAGACTCATCAAGAAAAAAACGGAGAAGACTCAGATCAATAGTATTAGAAATGAAAAAGGAGAAGTAACAACTGACACTGCAGAAATACAAAGGATCATGACAGATTACTACAAGCAACTATATGCCAATAAAATGGACAACCTGGAAGAAATGGACAAGTTCTTAGAAATGCACAACCTCCTGAGACTGAACCAGGAAGAAATAGAAAATATAAAGAGACGAATCACAAGCACTGAAATTGAAACTATGATTAAAAATCTTCCAACAAAGAAAATCCCAGAACCAGATGGATTCACAGGCTAATTCTATCAAACATTTAGAGAAGAGCTAACACCCATCCTTCTCAAGCTCTTCCAAAATATAGCAGATGGAGGAACACTCCTAAACTCATTCTACGTGGCCACCATCACTCTGAGACCAAAACCAGACAAAGATGTCACAAAAAAAGAAAACTACAGACCAATATCACTGATGAATATAGATGCAAAAATCCTCAATGAAATACTAGCAAACGAATCCAACAGCACTTTAAAACGATCATACATCATGATCAAGTGGGGTTTATCCCAGGAATGCAAGGATTCTACAATATACACAAATCAATCAATGTGATACACCATATTAACAAATTGAAGGAGAAAAACCATATGATCATCTCAATAGATGCAGAAAAAGATTTCTACAAAATTCAACACCCATTTATGATAAAAAACCCTCCAGAAAGCAGGCATAGAGGGAACTTACCTCAACATAATAAAGGCCATATATGACAAACCCACAGCCAACATCATTCTCAATGGTGAAAAAATGAAACCATTTCCACTAAGATCAGGAACAAGACAAGGTCGCCCACTCTCACCACTATTATTCAACATAGTTTTGGAAGTTGTAGCCACAGCAATCAGAGAAGAAAAAGAAATAAAAGGAATCCAAATTGGAAAAGAAGAAATAAAACTGTCACTGTTTGCAGATGACATGATACTATACATAGAGAGTCCTAAATATGTTGCAAGAAAACTACTAGAGCTAATCCATGAATTTGGTAAAGTAGCAGGATACAAAATTAATGCACAGAAATCACTTGCATTCCTATACACTAATGATGAAAAATCTGAAAGAGAAATTAAGGAAACACTCCGTTTACCACTGCAACAAAAAGAATAAAATACCTAGGAAGAAACCTACCTAAGGAGACAAAACACCTGTATGCAGAAAACTGTAAGACACTGATGAAAGAAATTAAAGATGATACAAACAGATGGAGAGATCTACCATGTTCTTGGATTGGAAGAATCAACATTGTGAAAATAACTATACTACCCAAAGCAATCTACAGATTCAATGTAATCCCTATCAAACTACCAATGGTATTTTTCACAGAACTAGAACAAAAAATTTCACAATTTGTAAGGAAACACAAAAGACCCCGAATAGCCAAAGCAATCTTGAGAAAGAAAAATGGACGTGGAGGAATCAGGCTCCCTGACTTCAGACTATACTACAAAGCTACAGTAATCAAGACAGTATAGTACTGGCAGAAAAAAAGAAATATAGATCAATGGAATAGGATAGAAAGCCCAGAGGTAAACCCACACACATATGGTCACCTTATCTTTGATAAAGGAGGAAAGAATATACAATGGAGAAAAGCCTCTTCAGTAAGTGGTGCTGGGCACACTGGACAGCTCCATGTAAAAGAATGAAATTCAAACACTCCCTAACACCATACACAAAAATAAACTCAAAATGGACTAAAGACCTAAATGTAAGGCCAGACACTATAAAACTCTTAGAAGAAAACATAGGCAGCACACTCTATGACATAAATCACAGCAAGATCCTTTTTGACCCACCTCCTAGAGAAATGGAAATAAAAATAAACAAATGGGACCTAATGAAACTTAAAAGCTTTTGCACAGCAAAGGAAACCATAAACAAGATGAAAAGACAACCCTCAGAATGGGAGAAAATATTTACAAATGAAGCAACTGACAAAGGATTAATCTCCAAAATTCACAAACAGCTCATGCAGCTCAATATGAAAAAAACAAACAACCCAATCCAAAAATGGGCAGAAGACCTAAATAGACATTTCCCCAAAGAAGATATACAGATTGCCAACAAACACAAGAAAGGATGCTCAACATCACTAATCATTAGAGAAATGCAAATCAAAACTACAGTGAGGTATCACCTCACAGCAGTCAGAATGGCCATCATCAAAAATCTACAAACAATAAATGCTGGAGAGGGTGTGAAGAAAAGGGAACCCTCTTGCACTGTTGGTGGGAATGTAAATTGATACAGCCACTATGGAGAACAGTATGGTGGTTCCTCAAAAAAGTAAAAATAGAACTACCATATGACTCAGCAATCCCACTACTGGGCATATACCCTGAGAAAACCATAATTCAAAAAGAGTCATGTACCAAAATGTTCGTTGCAGCTCTATTTACAATAACCAGGACACAGAAGCAACCTAAGTGTCCATCAACAGATGAATGGATAAAGAAGATGTGGCACATATATACAATGGAATATTACTCAGCCATAAAAGAAATGAAATTGAGTTATTTGTAGTGAGGTGGATGGACCTAGAGACTGTCATACAGAGTGAAGTAAGTCAGAGAAAAACAAATGCTAACACATGTATATGGAATCTAAAAAAAAAAAAAAAAAGGTTCTGAAGAACCTAGGGGCAGTACAGGAATAAAGACACAGATGTATAGAGAATGGACTTGAGGACACGGGGAGGGGGAAGAGTAAGCTGGGATGAAGTGAGAGAGTGATATGGACATATATACACTACCAAATATAAAATAGATAACTAGTGGGAAGTAGCCGCATAGCACAGGGAGATCAGCTTGGTGCTTTGTGTCCACCTAGAGGTGTGGGAAAGGGAAGGTGGGAGGGAGAGGCAAGAGGGAGGACATATGGGGATATATGTATACATATAGCTGATTCACTTCGCTATAAAGCAGAAACTAACACACCATTGTTAAGCAATCATACTCCAATAAAGATGTTAAAAAAAAAAAGAAGGCATTCCCGTGAAACTATTCCCTATCCCTAAATCATTGTCATTTCATCAGTGTAAACACAACTTTCTACTTCATCTTCATAGTTTCTTATAAAATGAACCGACTCCACTACATATCAAGCAACTTACTTGTCTTCCCATTATTCTTCATCGGGATATTGGCAACAGAATCTTTTATCAGGGCTTTACATAATTTCTAAATTGGTAATTTCACTAGTTAAAATGGTCTGATAATATACCTAACTTGATTCAAAAGAATTTGAAAGAAGTTAACAACTTCAAATAAGTGCTGTATCCTTTCTTCTTCGCAATAATAAATGTGATTCTTTGTTTTTGGCTAATTTTTTCATTTGTCATTTTATTAATTCAACAAATACTTTGTAGTGCCAGGCACTGTTCTAGGAACTTTGTAGTGAATAAATCAGACAATGATTGGTCCTTGTGGAGCTCACATTCTCATCTTTTGATTCAGAGACAATTCAACAATTGGTTTCATCTGGGTGCTAAAAATTTCTATTCTATGCAAATCTTGATTAGATGCATTATTAAAGACATGTGCACACATTTTAAAAAATAGCAAATGCAAATAGCAGCCTTCTGCTAGTGAATATCGTTGCTCTGACTGGGGTTCTATTGCCCTGAGAATTACAAAACTTGTCAGCATTAGAGACCCCAGACATGGGCATGCATCTCAACTCCATCACTTCCTGCTTGTGTGACATTGAAAATGTTACTTCAATTCTCTACCTCTCACAGTTTCTGTATCTACCAAATGCAAATAATACTTCACAGAGTTGTATTAAAATCCTGTAAAGCACCTACAACATTATTAGCCAATAGCAAGTATTCACCAAATCACAGTTATTATTAAGTTGCATATAGCAAAGAAAAAAAAAAAGAATCCAATATTCTCTATCTATAACATCAGTAAATTGAAAAAACTATTTCTTGATGATAAAGACCCAGCAAAAATACTTTACTAGCAAAGAAAACTACCTATCTCTGATGCAACTGGTCTCCTTATTAGGGTTGAAATCATATATTCTCTACTCTAGAGAGAATTTATGACCAAACCAGATCGGGATAAATTCCCTTCCTCTGTTCCCATATTACCTAGCCTTTTCCCTTCCCCACACCTGTCACACTCATAATTACATGATTCACATCTGACTCTACCACTTCACACTAAAAGCTGCAGGACAGCACGAGAAGGGCCTTAGCATTCTACAGCATAGTCTGTTTCCTACTGAATGCTCAGCACACAAGGCCTGGGGCGCAGTTAGGTACACAACAAGATTTCTTTTTAATTGTAATGCAATCAGCGAGAAATTTATAATTTGCCTCACAGAAGGTCTGTTTAATTTTTTTTTTTTAGTATAGCCTAAGTCATCTTTAAGAAATTTAGGTGCCAATATCCTGAAAAACAAAGCAGACCCATTATAACAGTTTTTATTTTTATCCATAAATTCGTTCTATCTGTTGTTATTTTTTATTGGTTTACTTACTTTCATTTTATGTTTCAGAGAATTGCCTCCGTAGAAACTCTTATTTCCAGAAATACTGAAGAGCAGTCTGCATCAGCTGAGAAAAATGAAACTGGCATTCCTGAAGAGAAAAGCCAGGTACAGCCACGTGGGAACTAGGAATAACCTGCGAGGAAAAGGATGCAGCGCCCAGGGCTGCAGGCCAGTCCTTTCTTGTGCCATTGTTTGGGCGGTTCTAGGCCAAGTCCTTCCATGAAATACATGTTGAACCCTCACCATACCCTGTGGCGGGCCTTCTGTGGCTGCCTCCTTTTTGTCAGTGAAGAAACGCGTCTTAGGTGAAGTTTAGAATTCTCAGGGATACACACTGGTCAGAAGGCAAGATGGGTTTCCAGTCCAGGGCTCCCTGCCCCCAGATCATGACTGTCCTCAGTGTCTCATGGATGTCCTTTTGTGATCTTGATCCTGGGTTCAAGTAAGAACAGTTTTACCTATACTACAAGCAAAAAGTAGACTCAAGAGGTTATCCAAATCCAAACAACGGGTATATTTTTTTCCAATTTGCCTAAAAAGATACCACAAAGAACTGTTTCATAATTACAACTTAGTTTCAGAGAGCAATTTCTTTCGCCAAAGTAGTAATGTTGGGAAACCTTATCTCTTCACTTAGAAGGAAAAAATACCTCCCCTAGTATTACAAATTAACATTCAGTAGTGAGCTTGCTTCAGACTTTCTGAGACATGTAAACATCTGGGAAATGTTTCCACATTGTTTGCAATATCCTTCTATCATGTACACGGACAAAGAATTGGTATGTTTAAACTGCAATAAATAAATTCATATATTCAGTGTTGTAACTGACACACTAATAAAAATGCTAGATCAAGCTGAAAGCAGTGAAAAGCTTCTAGCTAATTTACTGGGTGGTGTGAAAAGTGTTAGAAAAAGTTGACTGTTTAACTGTGTAAAGTCTCTAGTTTTAATGACCTCACAACAATTTGCAAATTATCTTTTTAGGTATTATCAGTTCTTAAGACTATAGTAGAGGGATGTTATGTTACATTAACCCCCATGTTCTTGGGGAATAAGTTGAAACACAAGCAGGTGACTTATTCAAAGTGACTCCAATTGCCAATAGAGCCAGAAATGGGCAAGAGGCTCTCTTTTGCAAAATGTCTCCCACATTCCTACCCATCACATGCACATACCAAAACCTTTGTTATTCACTACTACACTATATCAGGAGTTGCTTGCTCTTGAAAATGTGGTTAAATGGTATTATCAAAAACAGATAGGTTGAAATTTTGTTTAAAGAGTTGAGGTGACATCAAATACATGAAAAAATCTAGGAAATGGTGAAAGAATGGACTTATGTGAAGAGGGAATATTATTCTTTCAAAAACGGTGCTGCTGCCATTCTTCAGAGTAACAGTTTTCATTTCCTTAAAACCTTTGGACTGTCCTCCAATTTCTTTAGATGCCATAACCTTCAACATGAGAATTACTAATCCATACCACATCGCTACAAGTAAATGCTAAAAATTAATTTCTTGTACATGTAGTAGCAAGCAAAATAAAGGCAAAGAATTCTTTTTTTTCATTTAGATGACTAAAGAATTCTTAAGCTATGCTTTTTGCTCAGCTTTTATATAGTACTACTGATTTGAATCTTCCTTCATCACGTAACATCATCTTGTAAATCAATTGGGTACATTCAGGAGTGTGTATGTGTGTGTGTGTGTGTGTGTGTGTGTGTGTGTGTGTCTGTGTGTGTGGTGTATGTGTATGTTTTCTAGAAGAGCCCAGCCCAGTTCTAACCTTGGCTGTCCTAATGTTCTTTCATTTGGATGTGCTTTGGATTAAAACAGTTGCAAAACACAAACGTGGATTGCCAGCAAAGGTGACCTTTCTTTAATATTAGATTACAACCTGTTTCTACGAAAATGAGCATCGCTGTCCTAAACCTTGGTTAAAAGAACCAGATGCTTCCCTAGCTTATTGCTGGTTAAGACTTAATACTTAATTAGGCATTTACAGGGCTGGATTCAAGAATCTCTCTGTTGGTGCAAAATATCTTTATTGCCGCTACTGCTTGGAGTTTCCATTGAAGAAAACAGGCACCAACAAAATAATCAGTCATAGGTATTCATGGGGAAGAAGGTCATTCTACACAGACACGAAATGTTCCACTTGGCCAGTTCACGTGGTCCGGCTGACTATATTCAGAATTAGGTGGTGTCAATCCTGGATCTCTCAGAGAACTCTAAGCCGGGTTGATGCCTGGTTTGAATTGCTGACAGCAGCTCCAGCCAGGTTCCTGTCTCGCAGTCCCCGCTGCCGGCTGCATGACCGGCTTCCTGCCAGCCCCGTGCTCACCGCTACTGGTGCTCGCAGGTTCCTGGGGACAGCCCCTGCCAGTCACTAGCTGGGACCTCTGCCAGCTCCACAGCAGTCCCTCCCTGCCACGTGGCAACCCCTGCACCCCTGTGTCAGCCCTGCTGTCACGTGCAGAAAAATCATTCAGTGCGTTGCCAGAAATTAACTTTCCCACGGAGCCGCTTTCCCTGAGCTCATTGTTTGAGTGAGGTGTGGTTTAATTTTCTTCTTTTAGACAGTTTGCATATTTCATGCGAAGGGATTCTTTTGCTGGTAAGCTGACCGAGATGCTCTCAAAAACATGTTTGCTTCTCACACTTTTGACCACAATTTTCTTGAACTCAGTAAAATCATTGGACAGAAACAACTAAATTTTAAGTCTGGAATCCAGACTCAAACAAACAAGAACTTTAAATGATCTTCTCCTAATGTATACAAAACGTCGTAAATTAGGAAAAGAAACTGCAGAACTCAGAGCTTCCACACTTTTCAACTCCACAGAATATATTAGTTTGGTCAGAGTTCTCAAAGTCTTGAACAAACTGCTACCCAAAAATCTATTAAAAAATTTTTTTAAATAGTAGTCAAATACCTACAGTGCTCTAAGGTATTAGAATAGATGAAGAGATACAAAAGATCTTAAGACACGAGCCCTGTTCATAAGTAGTTTTCAATTTACTGTGGGATCCCAATAACGTTTTACAGAGTATTGCAATACCAAAAAGTCAGCTCTCATTTAATTACACATTGGACACCGTGGTCTACAGCACATACAGTGCTAGGGGTTTAGGGGAAGATCTACATTGAACTGCGAAGGCTTCAAAAGGAAATGGGTCTTGAGATGGGCTGATTTGAATGGATTAGCAAATTTGTGGTAGAAAATGCTGTGCCCAGATTGTGAAACCTCTCAAATACCCAGGTTATAGAGACTGAATTTTACATTATCAGCAATGGGAAGTGATTGAAAGTGTCTTGGGTAGAGCAGTAACATGGTAAACTTTGGAATAGATTGATCCATATACATTTGGCCCTTTTTTGTAAGTAAAAAGCATTCAGTATCTGCACTTTCTTAAGGTTCAACATAACAAGATGAACTAAGATACGATGAAGAGGAAAGAACAGAGAAGTTTTCTCAAGAACCTTTTGCTCTATCAACAAATTTGCCAAAATACCCCCTTTACCAGTGTCTACTTTCTTAAACAAAGAGATGAAAAGAATAAGAAAAGAAGATGAGAAGATAGAACAAAAGGAGAAGGAAACAAAAAGGCAGGAAATCAGAAAGAATCACAGAGCATCTTAAAAATTCTTTAACAAAGAAAAGTAACTACCTTCTTGGAAAGCTCTCAAGTAAATCTGCGCTAACACTTTAGTTAGGTCACAAGGAATAGAGCAATTCTGTAAAGCTTACACATGGGCCCATTTTGAGTTGAACAAAATATAACTTGAAGATTATATTTTTACCCTTTCCTCCCAATTAGCTATTACTTAACATTTTGTAAAAAAAAATTAATTCATGTTTTCAGGCTCTAAAGAAATTCTGGCAACTTGTTTCTTAATCCACTACTTGAATTTACAATTTAGAGATATCAGAAGCTATCTATTTACTTGCATTATATTTGGTGGAAGAATTGTATTTTCTGCTAAACTTCAGATGATACAATTGAAATGCCAAACATTTGGCTTCACAAAATATAAGCACAATGTCCTGCTGCTCTACAATCTTCGCAGCTGGGATCATTTAACTCTTGGCCCACACTCTGGGACCTCTCACCTCCAAAAACGAGAATCTGAGCCCAGCTCAGGCATGGAATCAACAAATATTATTCTTATTGTTGATCATGTATAACATCATGCAGAGCCTCCTACCATGATGAACACCCCGTGCTGACTTCTAACTTCCCATTCATCTGGCCCACATCTTTCTGCTTCCTTCTTCTCTGCAACCATTCTTCTCCCAGCTGGACATTTTCTATAGGACCATTACAGAAAGGGATGCTATTTCCCTGTCCTTTTTCTACCCTTCTTTCTCTGAAACAACTGGAAGGAAACACAGAAGAGATAGTATAATGGACAATGGTAACATTACAAAGAAAATACTGGTCATGAGAAGTGTAATATTCATTCAGGTTTTATTCAAGTAAAACTGGGTCTAAACATGTTCTTTCTTACTTTCTGTCTTGTTCTTTCACTGGAATAGCGTTTTCCTATGGCCATGAAATTTGGGGTCCAAAAATCTCTTTCTCTTTTTCCTTCCTAATAAACTACTGAGTTTCCTTTGTTCTTAGACAAGAAGCTCCAATCTTAGTCTCTGTAATTCTGAGACAGAAAATAAAACTGATGAGGGGTCAACTTTGTTAACATATACAAAAAGAGTCATCTACATGGGCCAAGACATCTGCCAATAGCCTGTATTTTAATCTTTGGGCTTCCATTGATTGCCTGTACCAGTCTTTGCTTGAAAAGACACACTTCATCTTAGATTCACTTTCCAAAGGTCAAAACTCAAGTTCCTAGAGAGTCCAGAAAGGTAACATAAATGAGTGTCAAGGAGCCACGTATAAATAAAATAAGGAGTGACAGGAACTGTGATGATCTGGAGGGCTTGTGTCCCATCTGAAGGGGGTCACACAAATAAATCAATAATTGCCTTGTAAAGAGCTGGGCCAGTGTTTCCAGACCTTTTTACATTTTTTCCAAGTATTTTTAATTTGAGAAATTAATTTAAAATTATTCTAAACGTTTTTCAATCAAATGACAAATCTTTACAAATGTATCTTAAAAACATTCATCTTAATGATAAGTAACTTTATGCATGCAATCAAGTAGACCATCTGTAGCAAGGGTTGGCAAACCTTTCTGTAAACAGCCAAATAGTAAATAATTTCTATTTTGCAAGTAATTCAGCCACTAAGCTCTACCATTGTAGTGAGAAAGCAGCCATATGTACACAAATGATCCATGGTGATGTTCCGATAAAACTTTATTGGCCAAAAAACGTACAGGGTCAGATTTGGCCCATGGTCATAGTTTGCTACCCCAGTCTATACATATCTCTGTAAAGCTACTCATAGAGTGATTTCCTGAGTGTGTATCTAATAGCCCATATGGTCCTCAAATCTCAATTTAAGCAATGCTTGCTTCCCTGGGCTCTGAGTCAGAGGCCCTTGGCTGGTGTTTTCATTGCACCTGTGCCTGCCTTATTATAAGATTCACCAAAGCATCGTATTGTTTTGTAACTTTTAATTGGCTTTGTTTTTAGTAGACTCTAATCTTTAGGAGAACAATGACTTTGTCCTGTAGCTGCTGTGCCTGGCACGTAGTACTCATACAATAAATATTTTCAGTGCATTTTCTTGTCTTCTTCCCTAATAAATCTAAATTGGAAGTGTTTTACTATTTTACTTCCAGAAAGAGAAGACAGGAAGCCATAAGACGTGAACTGTTTGCTAGTGCCTTCATCTAAACTAGACTGTATCATCATCAAAGGTCGTCCTATGAAATGGCACATTTAATTTTTGCAGTCTTAGCATTAGGAAATTATGAAACTGCTTGTAGTGGTTCTTCTCACATAACACAAGGATTAAAAGCCAGATTCTTGGGACCAGACTCCTTGGGTTACAAATCCTGGCTGCACCACTTACTGTGTGTTATTATTCAAGTTACTTAGCTTTTCTGTTAGCTCAGTTTTCCTGTCTAAAAAAATTGTGGGGACTTCCCTGGTGGTCCAGTGGTAAAGAATCCGCCTTAAAATGCAGGGGACGTGGGTTCGATCCCTGGTCAGGGAACTAAGATCCCACATTCCAGGGGGCAACTAAGCTCATGCACCACAACTACTGAGCTCACATGCCTCAACTAGAGAGCCCAAGTACTGCAAACTACAGATCCCACGTGCCCTGGAGCCCGCACGCCACAACTAGAGAGAAGCCCGCGCACTGCAACCCATGTGCCGCAATGAAGATCATGTGTGCTGCAACTAAGACCCGACGCAGCCAAAAATAAAAGAAAAATTAAATAAATAAATAATTTTTTTTAAATAAAATAAAATTGTGCCTAATATTCATCCCTTCCTCATAGAAGGTTAATGGCTAGAAAGTTCTTAGAGAAATACCAAGATATCCTCTGCACTCAGTAAATATGAGCCTGTCTTACTGAGTGCAGAGCCAATTGTCCATGCTTGAAACCATTCCTTAGTGTCCTCCAGGTCCTTGCTGCATCCACTCAGTCAAACCTTTGTCCTGGCCACCCAATTGGAATGCCTTTGTCACACTCAGCTGTGACCTCCAAGTTGCCATATCCATATCCAATGACCATTCCATAGGCCTTAGCTTATTAGATCTCTAAGCAGCATTTTGATACAGGCAATCCCTCCTTGCTTCTTGAAATATGTTCTTCACTCTGCCATGGAGTACCATTTTCTCTTGCTTCTTATGCCTACTTCACTGGCCATGTCTCAATTTCACTCCTGCTGCATCCTCATTTTCTCATCTTCTTGATCTTAGAATGTTCCTAAGCTCAGGGCTTAAATCTTCCATCTTCACTCACTCCAAGCTGATCTCATCTACATTCAGGGATTTAAATATCATCTAGATGCTGATGACTTCCAAATATATACTCCAACACTGAACTTTTATGTGAACCGCTTCTATTCAAACTCTTGACTTGGCTATTAAATTAGAATTCCAAACTCAGCATGCCTGAAACCAAACTCTTGATCACACACACACACACACACACACACACACACACACACACACACACCTGCTTCTTCTGTAGTCCTCTTTATCTTAATAAATGACAACTTGATTTTTACCAGTTGTTCAGGCCAAAAGACTTAGAATCAACCTTAATCTTTACTCTTACTACCCACAGCCCATACACCTGCAAATCTACAAATCCTGTGAACTCTACCTTTAAAATACATCCAGGATTCAAATTCTTCTCACCATATTTACCATTTCCACCCAATCCAAGCTTTAGCATCTCTCACATGATATATTCTGGTAGCTTCAAGACCGGTGTCCTGGTCTCCATCTTTGTCTTTCTTATGGTCTGTACTCCACACAGCAACCAGTATAATCCTTTAAAATGAAAATCAGACCATGTCGCTCTTCTGCTGTAAACTCTCAGTGTCTTTGCATCTCACACAATAAGGTCCAAAATCCTCAACATGGCCTAGAAGGCTGTCCATAATTTGCTTCTGCCAATCTCTCTCATCCTATTTCTTTACACTCTCATTATTCATTATTCATTGAGCTCTAACCTCACTTTGAAAACTCCAAGAACACTCAACTTGGGGCCTTTGCAGTTGGAGTTTTCTTTATTTGGAATTCTCTTCCCTCATCTTTCTTCAGCTCCTTATTTCCTTCATTACTCTGCACAAATAATACCTTATTGGAGTGATTTTGAGTTTTTCCTGTTAAAAATAGTGTTACCAATCATACCCTAGGCTCCTTATTCTGCTTTATTTTTCTACGGAACACTTATTACTACTTGACATATTATATATGATACATCCAATCCATTGTCTCTTCTCCATGCATACAATAGAATATAAGCAGCATGAGAACAGGAACCTTATTGCTCTTTTGATTGCTCTAGCCAAAGCATTTTCACTAATGCTGGATGCATCGTAGATGCTCAATAAATGTTTTTGAATGAATTTGTCGTGTTTATCCAGATTTTATGTATATTTGCAGATATTTCTGACAAGTTTATTTTGTGTTATGATATTCTGTGGCTCTAAGTAACGTTGCATCACTAGAAATGCCAACCCCCCTCACCAAGTAGATTCTAAGTGGATTCCAAGGGCAATGGGGCATATCAAGACCAAAACCAGTGGTTTTCAGACAGTGTGTAATTTGTGAGGCTACTGTAGATAAAGGTATGAGGACAAAGTTATAAAGTGACAAGAACCAAAGGGTCCTGGATTAGAAATTAGAACTAGGAGCCAAGGAGTAGGACTTGGAAAAGCAAGAAAAAAAAAAAAGTATAAACACTGAGTGAGTCTCTTTAACTCTGGCCACACAGACTGGGTCTTTCTTCTGTGAAGCTGTTCTTAATGGCTGGGCTAGTGTGATCATACAACACAGCATTTAAAGTCACCACCCAATATCTTCCCAGAAGGAACTTTGCTTTACAAACTTTTGTAATCTCAGTGCTTAGCAAAGTATTCTACACACAGTAAGCAATTAATGAACATGCAATAAAGCTGAGAGTAATAATTTTGAAAATAGGAGACTTATAGCCCCGCTTATTAAAATACAAGTGAGATTCTCAGCAGGCGAATATTCTCAGAATGTGTACCTTTATCAGATAAAGCACTTTGCTTGCATTTTGTTTCCCTGTTGAAGTACAGACTACTGTTATCAGCTAAGCAAACAGGAGAAACAATCTTTTTGTCACCTTTCTTGGCAAAAGTTGTGAAAGACGTAAGAAATAGATGTCAAAGAGAAAAGAGGATTCTTCTTTGGGATCTCCCCAGGAGAGAGGACAACTTTTCAACATTGTGTTTATTTAGTATTTTCATATCTGTCATTTTATTTCTTGCAAAGAACATGCAATCTCACCTTTACCTTGACAGGTGTCTTCTTGTCTTCATGCAAATATTAAAGAAAATTCTGAAATTTCTCTATTGTCTCAATAGCCCAAAGAAGCTTATTGGCAGCTGTGCATATTGTAACTTACATATGAGCTACTTTGTCTTTACAACATTCGGAAAATTATCGAAACTACGCTTCTCCCTCATCAAAATTAAATCGTCAGTGAATAACTATCTGACAATTACCATTTTAATGGATCTTGTTTACATATGTCACTCACATCACGAAACCTAGCAAAGGTAAATTTAGCTTTATCCAAGAGGCAGTGACTGATTTGGGTGGAGGTTTTTCATGTTAAATAATATATTATTTGATGTTTATATGTCATTGATATAATATTTGATGCTTCAAGTTTAATTTTCTGCAACCCAAGCCTTTGCAGCTCACTTAGGAGAAAATAGCTAAAATAACTTGGAGTCAGGGGCACTTCGCCAGGGACTATCCTTTTTTATCCCACTAGGCTCAGCATAATTATTAATAATGCCTCTTTCATTCAGAAAGCAATTGGATAGTTAATTACATCATCATCTAACCATACAACTACTTCATGATGCCAATATTTCTCCAAACACTTTTCAACTATCTGTTGAAATTGTTTTCAAGGTCAATCACCTGAACTGGAATATTGGAACATTGTTTTATAATCAAATGACCAGAATAGTATTATAAAATTTAATCACTCATTTTAAAAGAATTCAGTCAAAATGTTTTCAGCTGTTTCTAATAATCAAGCACAAGCTCAGGAAAAGATGTGTCACTGAGAATTTCAAAAACTGTCTTAGCAACTGAAGGCAAAGACACCTGCAATAGTAGAATAGTGATAGTGGTAATAGCAGCAGTAGCAGCAATGGAATAATAACAACTATTTATTGAGCATTTGCTGTTTTCCAGTCATTGTGCTAAGCACTTAATATAAGTAAGTGTATATAATCTTCATGTCAGCCCTGAGAAGTAGATGTTATTATCCCCATTTTAGAGATGTGATACTGGAAGTTGGGCTTAGTAATTTTAAGTAACTTGACCAGGCCTCATGGACAGCAAATTGCAGAGCAGAGATTCAAGGCCTGTTTAAGTTGACTCCAAAATCCATGGCCTTCATCACTGAGCTATACCGCCTCCCTAATCTCTCATTCTAGGAAGGGGGCTAGCAGTGCATGGCTGAGGGTGGAATGACCTGGGAATCGTGGCGATCCAGCGTGGCTGGAGCACAAGGTGACGGTAGGGAGCAGTATAAGAAAGGTAACGTGGGGCCACCTTACGAAGGACCTCGTAAGTCAAGTTAAGAAATCTTAACTCTGATGCATACGATAAGGACTTAATAGAGTTTTCAATCAGAATAGTGAAAAGATGAAACGTGTTTCAGAAACACAAGTTTGAGGGAAGGAAAGAAGTAAAATTAGAGAGAGACTAGACATAGCAAGTCCAGTTAGGAGGCTGGCTCTGGAAAAGAGGGAACAAGATGCTGAATAAAATCTTTGACAGTGAGAGTGGGAAGGAGAGAATTTATTTGAGAGATGTCTAAGAGATAGAGCAGACTCTAGGACTGACTGGCTGAGGTAAAGGAAGATGAAGACGGGAAGGAGGACTCTGAGGTATGGCTTGAGTTCCCCAGCAAAAGGTGCTCCACCTTAGGAGAATACTGATAAGTTATAGGTCAAGGTCTTTGGGGGTGAGAGGGACAGGTGGAAATAAAAAGGTGAGTTTAATAATTGTTAAATTTGTGGTCCCTGTTGTCATAATGACAAGGGACAGACTGGAGAAGGAGAAGCCTAGAACTGCTGTGATAGAAAAGATCATGAGTTAAATACTTTGAAAACTTGAGTACAAATAATTAAGGCATAAGAGAGAATGTGAAATTCTGGCTATGGGACTTCATACCAACATTTACCTGTCTGGATTCCTATCTTGCATCAGAGAATTCAAAATGATTCTTTGCTATTCCTCTTACAAGTAGAAAAGCAGTCTAACTCTTTTCCATTTTAACTGGTATAAATTATAGAGGATATTAGTTAAAAACCTAGATAGCTGGTGCATCTACATCTTTAGAGCCAGAAACAGTGTGCTTTTATGTTGAATGTAAACATTACGGTGATTCCTGTCCTATCAGTTTTTAAAGCCATTTTCACATTTCAAAAATAATAATAAAAAAAACCTTTGAGCTCCACCATTGCCATCTTTCTTTTCCCTACAATAGTGAATCATGGTATAGCTTGCCCAGAGCAACAAGATTTAGGGTAGTAACAATCATAAAGCAACCGAGGGTGATCCACTCTTTCCACCTGTTTGGTAATTTTTTAAGAAGAAAATGGGGTGAGACAAAGTAAAGACTTCTTATTCATTAGCTGCAGATGGCTTTAGTACTGAGTATTATACACTTTTCACCTTCGTGTTGCTTACATTCCCTACATTTTCAGCCGTGGACAATAGGCAATGGGAAACTGTAATTCTAGATGCATTTTTTATTGGTTTATTGTAATAAGTATATGACTCAGCTAATCTCTCTCTTTAAGCTTATTTTTGCTTAAAATGGTGACCTTTCAAAATACCATGTGAAATTCAATAGTTATATCTTATAAGAAGTTAATCATAGGTACAAAGGATATAGGCAACTTGGTGTAAACAGTGTCAGGTATCTGTTAGCTTGTTCATCTTCACAAATACATGGAGTACCTAGGGCTGTCATTTAAAGGTAATCTAGAAGAGAGCACTTAATAAGAGCTTTATTCCACGTGTTAAGAAAGCATG
The DNA here is from genome assembly GCF_949987535.1 of Balaenoptera acutorostrata. Classification (NCBI taxonomy): domain Eukaryota; kingdom Metazoa; phylum Chordata; class Mammalia; order Artiodactyla; family Balaenopteridae; genus Balaenoptera; species Balaenoptera acutorostrata. The sequence continues at coordinate 118,264,837 of NC_080068.1, read as the reverse complement.
TAGAGAAAATGAGAACGGTAAAATGAGGCCCTGATTGTGAAGCTCATGGCATTTTGGTCCGTCTTGTTTGCCTTTTGGTGATCAATACTCATCATATTATCCAGAAATAGAAACAGAATTGATCTGATGATAACATTTTCTCTGAGGTATTTTCTATTCAGAGCCAATGAGCTATTTCTTTTAAATCTATGGCCTTTTCACTACATTCATACAGTGTGCTATAATAAAAATAAAAATTTTGAGAATTCAGTCACTGCAAGTATATCTGATTCATATTCAATTTTTTTAACTATTAAGGTAAAACTTTAAGAAGACTCTTGGAAATCATATAAGTAAGTCATACATGAACCAATCAAATGGAAATTGAGTTTTGTGTATAAGTTGTTTTCTTTTTCTTACATCGGATCTGAAATCAAATATCATTACCTTTCTCCAAAATGGCTTTCTCTCATATCTGGAATTCATTTCTTGGAATAAAAGTTTCTATTTGGTCATAAAAGACCTTGAAGAAAGTGGTGAGAAACCTCTGCAAAAGTCTAAACTGATGGCATTTGCACAACCCAGACACAGCACATGCCTGAGGAGGCCTGAAACCTAACTCTGTTAGAGTGGCGATAGAGCACTCAGATCACCAGGTCTGTGAATAATTAATAGGTTAGTGTAGGAATAATTAAGATCCTTTCTTAACCTGAGATGAGTAGGAAGAAGAATCTCCATTATAGCATCCTTTGTTCTCTTCCATCAGGGTCATAGAATTATTAGGATTCCAATGTACTGAAACTGATATAGACAGACAGATGATTTGTTCTATTTGTTCCAAAGCTGAATCTGTTTTCATGAGGTTTACTTTAAACTATTTTTGGTTTGATAATTCTTCAATAGATATTCAAGACTCATAAAACATTTCAGTACCTTTGACCACATAAGATGACAATACATCTCAATACAAATGATTTTGTTCATTTTGAAACCATGGGTCATCTACTCTTTGTGAGGCATGGTAGAAACAGAAACAGAAACTCCTGCCTTCTGTGGTGTAAGTGTCAAGGAAGGAAGACATGCAAATTCATAACTATAATTGAATAATGTAAAGACAATAATAGAGATATATAAAATTCTCGATTATCCTAGAGAAGAGAATAAATAAATGCTCAGGGAATTAAGAAAAATGTAGAGAATAGCTGAGATTTGAGACAGGGTTTGAAAGTTGGACAGGAATTTTTAGCCGGAGAAGTCAGGGAGAGACATTACAAACTGACTAAATAAAATGCAGCCAATGGAAATATAAGGGCTCATTTATTACTTAGGGTAAGTGCTAAGTGCTATTACAAAAAGACGAGATGGATACAAACAAAAACAAAAGTTTACCTCTCACTCACATAAAGTGGGTATTTCTGGTTGGCATGTGGCTTTTCTCCATGCAGTAATCCAGGAACGCAGGTTCCTTCCTTCAGAGGGTCTGCTGCCTCTTAAGGCATGACTACTTTTTGTACCCGCCCAGCAGACAGGGTGAGAGATCTTGGAGGGTCATATCTGCTGGCGCGCAAATGCCACACGTTGCATCTATTCATATTCCATTTGCTAGAACTCAGTCCGTCATATGGCCACGGTTAGCTCTAAGGGGAGCTAGGAACTTTAGCTCTGCCTTCTGGAATTCACGTGTGCTTGGCAGGGAGGCTAACTTCTATGAAAAAAAAAAAAATCTCAGTGGCTTATCATAGTAAATGTTCGCTTCTTGCTTGTATCACCATGTAATGAGGGTTATCAAGGAGCTCTGCTGCGGGCAGCCGTTCAAGCTTACGTCCATGTGGTGGTTTGGCCATATCCTGGGACCTTACGGCTTCTGCCTGACCCTCAGCAGTGGCCAGAAGACAAAGGGAGAGAGAATCATGTGAGGGGCCACCTGAGAGTGGTGGACAGCGCTTCCACCTGCTATCCCATGAGCAGAAACGAGTCATCCAGCCCCACTATGAAACGGCTGAGGAGTAATGTCTAGCTGTTTGCCAAGTAAAATCGATATTTGTGAACAACTAGCCAGTCTTTGACACCCCTGTGTTTTGAACATGCCTTTGCTCTCCACACAGAGTACTTTTGTCACCTCCCCAAAAGGGGGCAGGCAAAGTCTCATTCAGACACCGCCTCTAACCCAAAGCCTAGAATCTCCAGGAGATGTGCAGTCCTCAAGTGCAAATGTCATTCCTGGTCATTCTTTACGTACTAAGAAAACAAGTTTATTTGGATTATATATATATATATGATTATAGACATAGAACAGGGACAGAATAACTACAATAAATATGCCCATTTGAAAAAGGGAATAACAAGCGCAGTCATTTAACTGCAGTGACTCTGAAATCCTGTGAGGTCAACATGGTGAATGTAGGTTCCTGTCCTGGCACTTGGTAGAGGTTCCTGAATTAGACCCTGCTTCTGCCTTCGGAGAGGCATTCTTAGTTTTTCATTGTTCTTCGTGACCCCGGACTCAACCTCTTAGAAGGTTCTTCATTTTCCATCATTCTCCACTGGGAAGAATGCCATCTTTTGGGGGTGCCCAGCTTTCACTGCTCATTTCCTCTTGGAGAAAGCTTGGTGGCCTGAAATTTGTTTAATAGTTTGAACATTCAAAGGCTTTTTCTCATTGTCACTGTTTCATTGACAACACAAGTCACTCACAAATGTAGTAATAGGCTTCTGATTCATTTGACTTTCACATGCCAGTAACCGCACACAAGGTACTGTCCTAGACCTCGCTCTGTTTCTCTGCTTGCTCATCCTTAAACCTCATCTCTCAACTTAATGGGCCACCTTGACGCCAGGTGGGACAATAGGCCAAATTAGAAGATACCTTTAATTTGATTTGCCTGTAGGGCTCAGCAACTCACTTCAACTGAAAAGTCTCACTGGGATTTCAGTGCTCAAAGTTTCTTTTCAAACTTACCTTTTATGTCTCTCATAAAAGTTCAGAATCAATTGGCTTTCCTACCTTAGAAAAGCCTCCAAAATTCTCCTGTTCTTTTTTGGTAACAAATAGGCCCACTATTTTCTGAGCCCTTCTCTCTCTTGCAATACCTGGTCAAACTCAGCCAACAGCAGCCGCTACTCATGAATGATGTTCTGTTTTCCCACCTCTTTTCACAGAGACAGTGTTGGCAGGCTTGAGGTCCGCCTTTCTCATTATCAAAAGTTATGTTTTTACCAAACATTTGGCCATTTTAAAGGATGGATCTCAACTGTCATCCTGTTACAGATGCTCCTTTGTAGCCCATTGCCCAACCACTGAACCACTGACACGTAGCTTAGGGTTTATTACAGCTGCAAGCTCCCCTCAATTTTTGTGTGAGTCTAGTAGGCCAACAGTTATGAGAATCAACAATAAAAGTCAATGGATTATCATGCCCAAAAAAGCTTCGTTCTTATTTACATCACAACCTAATGTGGGTTGGAGGGGGGGACACTGGTCATGTAAACAGTCACGGATCTAAACTCCTGTACCTTATAGGCTCCACATCTGGCCTGCAGACAAAGAAAGAGAAAGTGAGCATGGAGGGTAATGTAAGGCTTTAAGGGCCAAGCCTGGAAATGGCATGCATTACTTCTATGTAAATTCTGCTGCCCAGCACTCAGAAGCAGGGCCCCATTTTGTGGCAGAAGGTTGAAACATATAAAGAATATAAGGAGTGAGACAGCACAGATAATGATTGCAGCTGGTAAGTTTCTGCTACAACACAAAAGAAATAGATTTCTGGTGAGCTATTGTCAGTTTCTGTGTTAGCCCATTTCCAGGACGCTGTACTACTTAGAAATTGAGCCAAGTGGTTTAGTGCCAATGGGGTTCCTGTAACTTAAGCCCACCAGCTGGGACTGAGGGTAGAAGAGGAAAAGGTACAAAATGGCCAGATCATTGACATTTGTATGCCATGGTAGAGAATTGTTTTCCATTCTATAGTCAGGGAGAATCTATCTGAGATTTTGTTTTTCGTGGTAGAATAACACATTCAAATCTGCATTATAGAAAGACTGGAAATATAAGAGGAAGAAGGAAACTAACATTAATTGGACATCATTTAACACCATAAATTAGCTAGGTGCTATTTCATTTAATTCTAGCAATAATCTTATAAAGAGGGTAATTTTTATTGTGTCCCATTTTGACAGGTGAGGAAAGTTTAAAATCTTATAGCTTTAACTATTTTCCTCTTGTCCAACAGTAAGTTTCAAAGTCAGTATGCAAACTGAGAAATATCTGACTTAAGAATCCATACCTCACAGATGAACCAGTTTGCAGGGCAGAAATTGAGACACAGATGTAGAGAACAAACATATGGACACCAAGGGGGGAAAGTGGCGGTGGGGGTGGTGGTGTGATGAATTGGGAGATTGAGATTGACATGTATACACTAATATGTATAAAATGGATAACTAATGAGAACCTGCTGTATAAAAAAATAAATAAAATTAAATTTAAAAAAAGACCCAATACAACAAAAAATAAAATAAATAAAATTTTAAAAAAAAGAATCCATACCTCTTTTCACTAGCTAAGTTGGTTAATTGGAAGTGAGATTAGAGACAGAAAGGCATTTTAGAAAATTTTTAAAATATCTCATGCAACTAATGAAAAGAGGGTATGTACTATAGGTCAGCAGTTATGAAGGTGGAAAAGTGGGGACTCATCTGGGAAATACCTTGGAAATATAATAGGCAGAACATGGACGAACAAAAAGTGGATTCTTTCCTGCAGCCTCAGAAAGAAGTTCAACCTTGCCATCACCCTGATTTTAGCCCAATGACACATATTTTGGACCTGTCACATCCAAGATTGTATTGTACAACACAATAAATTTGTACTATTTTAAACTGCTAAGTCTGTGGTGATTTGCTACAGCAGGAGTAGGAAACTAATATGTACGCCAATGGCAACAATCCTTTAACACCAGAAAAAAAGTCATACTTTGATCATATTACATTTCCACTGCCTCCCACTTTCCTCTCACTTCACTTTATTCAGTCAATTCACCAGCTTAAAATCACTGGCCAATGATTTTAATCATCCCTCTCTCTTCCTTTGTGATATTCACTTAGCAAAACCCACACACTAGCTCTCTCTACCCACTCTAGACCTGCACTTCGATGACAGAACGTGGTGATGACAGCACACACAGATCACAACCACGTTAAACTTCATCATGTCTTCCAGCAGGTGCCTCCACTGCCCCGCTAAAATACTATAGTGCTCTAGCCCATTTGCTAAGCCGCTCTCCTGATAACTAGGCTATACGTATTTCTTTCCTCAAAACCTCACATCAATTCCGCCATTACTTTGGGTCAATGACCTTATTTCATTAAATGCAAGGAAACAATCTGAAGTTTACATCTGCATGCTTGCACCATTCTATCTCCCCCACCTTCCCGCATCTGTGCCCTATGATTTCTATTACTGTAGCTGATGTGCTTGTGCTTTTAGCTAAAGTCAAATCTTTCACTTGTGTACTAAGTCTTGTCTCCTCTTATCTACTCAATCCAAAATTTCTCCTGTGTCTCTCAAGCTTCAATTTTCCCTCTCTACTGGACTATTTCACTCTATATATGAACATGCTGTTATTTCTCCTACCTTAAAAATTGAATATATTCTCTTGGTTCTCCCAACCCTCTCCACAGCTGTCCCATTGTCTTCTTTTAGCTAAACTTCTCAAAAGAGTTGTCTACACTCATTGTCTCCACACCTCTCATGCCCTCTTGAACCCACTCCAGGTAGGTTTTTCCTCACACACTACAAAAGAACAGCTTTAGTTAAGTTGCCAATTACCCTGTATTCCAAAACCCAAAGATAAATATCAGCCATCATTTTACCTGACCTATCAATAGCATTTGATCCTGTAGATCACATTGTCTTTCTCAAAATATTTTTTCACTTGCTTCCTAGGTCACCATCATTTCCTGGTTTTCCTCTTATCTCAGTGATGTTTCCTTCTTCATCTTCTTTGTTGTTTTCATAGCATATTTCCAATCTTTAAAGAGTGAAGTGTCTCAGAACTCACCCATTGGACCTCTTCTCTATCTGCACTCACTTAGTGATCTCATTCAATCTCATGGCTCGAGATCCTCTGCTGACAATTCCTAAATTGATATCTCTACTCATGAACTCACCCCGAACCTCAGCCTGTTATATTCAAGACTTTCTACACAACATCACCATTTGTATGTTTAATAGGCATTGCAAACAAAATGTCTCACTTGACTCTTCCTCTCTCTCTCTCTCTCTCACACACACATGCACACACACACACACACACAACTTACTCCTTTGGCACTCTTTACATATCACTTTTCAATAGTAACTCCACTTGCATATTTTCTCAGGTCAAAAACTTCAGATGACAGTTTGAAACTTTCCTTTACCTAATATCCATATTCTGTTGGTTCTACATTCAAAACATTTTCAGAACCTGACCACGTCCCCCTTCCACCTACTGCGATATCCCTGCTCAGAGCTTGCTTACATATGGCAGTAACTTCCTAACTGGATTCAACTCAGCCACCTTCAACTGGCTTCTCATCCCAGTTGATGAAAGTCAAAACCAAGTCTAGCCCATTTGAGCCTTTGTAGAAAACATTATAAACCATCCAGGATAACCAACACAATATTGAAGGAGAAGAATAAAGTTGGAGGACTGATGCTACTCGATTTCAAGACTTACTATAAAGCTGCAGTAGTCATTACAGTGTGGTATTGGTGAAAGAATGGATAAATAGATCAATAGAACATAATAGAGAGCCCAGAAATAGATCTTCATAAATATAGTCAACTGATCTTTGACAAAAGTGTAAAGGCAGTACATTGGAGCAAAGACAGACTCTTTAACAAATGGTGCTGGAAAAACTGGATATCCACATGTGAAAAGTTAATTTAGACACAGACTTTACATCCCTCAAAAAAATTAATTCAAAATAGATCATAGACCTAAATGTAAAACTCAAAACTATAAAACTCCTAGAAGATAACATAAAATAAAGCTTAAATGACCCTGGGTATGGTGATGACTTTTTAGATACGACACCAAAGACATGATTTATGAAAAAAATAATTGATAGGCTGGATTTTATTAAAATCAATAACTTCTACTCTGCAAAAGACAGTATCAAGAGAATAAGAAGACAAGACATGAACTGAGAGAAAATACTTGCAAAAGATTCATTTTATAAAAGATTATCCAAAATATACAAATGACTCTTCAAACTTAACAATGAGAAAGCAAAAAATTAGATTAAAAATGGGCCAAAGACCTTAATAGGCATCTCACCAAAGAAGACATACAGATGGAAAATAAGCATATAAGCAAACACACAAATAAGCATAAAATGTTCCATATTATATGTCATCAAGGAAATGCAAATTAAAACAATGCGATACCACTACACACCTATTGGAATGGCCAACATCTGGAACACTGACGACACCAAACACTGTCAAGGATGTGAAGCAACAGGAACTCTCATGTATTGCTTCTGGGAATGCGAAGTGGTAGAGCTACTTTGGAAGACAGTTTTGTGGTTTCTTGCAAAACTAAACGTACTCTTACCATATGATCCAGCAATTATACTCCTTGGTATTTACCCAAAGGAGTTGAAAATTTACGTCCATACAAAAATCTGCACACAGATGTTTATAGCAGCTTTGTTCATAATTACCAAAACTTGGAAGCTATCAAGATGTCCTCCAGTATGTGACTGGATAAACCGTAGTACATCCAGATAATTGAATATTATTCACTGCTAAAAATAAATGAACTATCAAGCCATGAAAAGACAAGGATGAAACTTAAGTACATGTTACCAAATGAAAGAAATCAATCCAAAAAGGCTACATACAGTATGATTCCAACTGTATGACATTCTGGAACAGGTAAAACTATGGAGTCAGTAGAAAGATCAGTGGTTGCCAGGAGTTTTGAGGAGGGATGAATAGGCAAAGCACGGAGATTTTTTAGGGAAGTGAAACTATGTATGACACTGTAGTGGTAGACACAGGTTATTATATAGTTCTCCAAACCCATAGAGTGTACAACACCAAAACTCAACCCCAACTATGGACTTTAGGTAACAGTGATGTGTCAATGTAGGTTCATACTTGATAAAAAAAAAAAAAAAAGTGTCATCCTGGTGAGTGATGTTGATAATGCGGAATGCTATGGATGTACTGGATGGGGAGGTGCGTGGGAAATTTCTGTGCCTTCCTCTCAATTTTGTTGTAAATCTAAAACTGCTCTTAAAAAAAGTAAATATACATATAATTCTCCCCCTTGCTCTAGTAAATAGAGTCCCCAAACAGGGCATCCAGCATAATCAAAGCCTTCCCCATCTACCCTATTTATAACTGTGACTCCTCTCCCCACTCCCACTTCACCAAAACTCCCTTTCTTCCTTCTTGACTTTATTTTTCTCCATTGCATATTATATTTCTCACTTGTTGATTTTGGTTATTTTCTCTCTCCCTGCTCTATAATGCAAGATCCATGAGGATAGATATGTTTGTCTGTCTTGTTTACTACTGGATCCTTAGTGCCTATAAAAGTGCCTGATACATAATAGGTTCTCCATTATTTCTCGAATTAATCATATTTTTGAATAAGAAAACCTAACATACTTGAAACATAATGAATGTGATCACTCAGAAAGAACGTTTAGAGTGAGAAAACATGGAGCAGAGGAAACAAGGAAGGACACGAAGAGGGAATGGTTGAAACATCTGACTTGATTTCAGCTCCCCAAACCCATAATAAGTCAATTGCTTCCTATGATAGAGTAAATCATAATGATGATTCTTGAAGTTGTCAAATTATTTCTAACAAGGACTGTGTGAGTGTGAGTGTGTGTGTGAGTGTGTGTGATGGGGAATTAGGAGAGGGGAAGAGATGACTAACAATTTTAGTCTTACCTTCAAAGATCAGAAATCTTTGGGAATTCACTCCAATTAATGGCTAGCTTGGAAAACCTCAGGCTAAAGTAAATTAGACAACCAATGCTCAGTTGTGTTCTTGTTTATCTTTTCTCTGATTGCTGTCAGTCTCTCACAAAGTACAAAACCACAAGTGGTGGAAATAGCTCAAAATAGGTGTCAACAGCTCAAAAATCAAAGCAAACAGCACTCACATTTGAAAATCAAAACATAACACTTTGCCTTATCATTTTCTAATAGAAGATCTAAATTTTAAACTGCATTGATTTTACTAAAATTTTATTCCTTTGCATCAATGTATCTTCCTGGTACTGATTCTTTTCAGTTAGATTGTAATTCAGTCAATTACACAGAAAATATTAGAAACTTTTAAAAAAGTAACTTCTTTGCTTTCTTTGCTCCTCTGTTTTCCACCTCATAGGACGTCTCCTCTCTATTTGAATGTGTTCACAAACTGCATATGTCCACTACACTGGAACTTCCTGAGATGAAAGACAAAATCACCCAGCTGCACCATTACATGCATAATTTATCAGACCAGTTTCTTTCTATGGAAACAATTGTGAATTCTCTGTTGTATGATGTCAGTTCTCAGGTTCGTATTATTGTTCATTGTCATATTACTTGCTGAAATCAGTTCTAAAAGTATGATTCCTGATCCTGTGACACTGGATTCCAACTGCTAAAATACCAGTTGCAATGAACAGCATGCTCTGACTGTCAACTCACATTAACAGACTGCTCTAGCCAGGTCTCTTCCTTGCCCTTTCCATTTGCCTAACATTTGTCCTGTTCTACTAGCCAACTTGTATGAAATTAATTGCTTTAAATGGCCAAATGATGTTTAGACTATATAGAAAGCAACTCTAAAAAATGGTGTTTTTCCATTTAAAGTTGCTTATTGGACAAACACTGTGAAAGACCTTTTGGGGACAAATGGCAAAGTTTGACAGTGAACTGGGGAGTGGATGGCATTTAGAAATTTTTATTTTCAGATGTGTTAATGTTATTGTAGGTGTTTGTGTGCTCTTATTTTTGTAAAGATGCACATTGGAGGTGGTTAGAGATGAAATGTAATGATGTATGTAATTTATTTCACAATAGCTCAGTGAATAAAAAATGGAATTATAAGGTAAAAAATAAAGCTATCAATTCCCAAAACATAATTGGTGATCTTCATTAGCTCTCATATTGGCATGTATTCTTCCAGTTATAAAATAAGTGTTACTGCAACATAGTTATGGAATGCTTATTTAGTGCCAAGCACTCTAATAAGTATTTCATATGCATGATATCAATTAATTATCCAACAAATTGTTTGCTACGTAATAATATTTCCATTTTAAAAATGGGAGAGATTAAATAATGTTCCTACATTATATAGGTTTGTCAGTTATCCTCCAAGGTGTATACACACACACACACACACACACACACACACACACATATATACTATAACAAGAAGATACATACCTCCCCAAAGGCTTTCACTCAGATATGATCTTTGTTTCTTATATATATCCCTCACTACTCCCAAAGTTTCTTAGACACAGACTCATATACCTTCACCCAAGCAGGTCTCTAAAGACATTTGGGCTTGCAACCCCAGATTTAGAGCAGCAGCTTTCAAACTGTTCATTGCAGAGCTGTGGGTTCCATGGAAGGCATCATGGGTCCCATCTCATTCAAAAGAGACTCCCTTTGGGTAGCCTCCTTTTTTAATCCACTTTATTTATCAGGCTGCACATAAAATCCCACTTGATAAAAGTATCCTGCTACTAAAAATTGTTTGAAAAATACGTATCTAGATGAATGGATGGATAATATCATCTCCATGCAGTCCTTTATGACTATTGCTTATCTTAACCAAGCTTTTGAAAGCTATTGAAAGACAGGTCAAGATTATACTCCTGGAAAGGACCCTGAGTACAGTCGCTTTCACTGTGGGAGGTCAGTGCAGTGCTGTCTGCTTCAATAGGCAGGTGCGCTGGGAGTGGTATGACATCTTCTTGTAAAAATTTTAAAAGGGCATGTACCTGACTAGGGCTGATCACCTCTGCTCCCAGGTGAGCCAGGTAATACCCACGGGTAAGACTAAGATGCTCATCAGACAGCAATTCTGGGTGTTATCTTATACAGCAACAACTGGGCAAGCTAGCCTTCACAATTCCAAGCCATAGTGCATGCCTGAATAATTTTAGCTTGGAACATGTTTATAGGGTTCTACCCATTGCCCCTTAAACTATATGAAGATGCCCAATAAACCATGTAGAACACCGGATGAGCCTCTGTATATTAATTTGCAATGAATTGTAAATAAGCCAAATGTTTTCCCTATGTAAACTTTCACTTTAGAATATTTTATATGTAATTCTTTATTCTGCCAAGAAATAGATAGTTGGAGCTAGTTTCTATTGAGGCCACTATTAGATCCAGGTAATAAAACGAATTCATTTTCATACAAGAGAATGCTTATCATTCAATTGTCTGTAGCAGGGGACTATTCATCTAGAGACATAAAATATTTATAGAGTATGTTAAAATGGTGGGGGGAGGAAGAGTGACCAGAACACATCTGTTTCCTTCCTCTTGAAGGCATTATCTGACGCATCAATAGCCCATTCCTAGTGACTTGATTCTCTTAGTAGTATTACTACATAAATCTTTAGACGTTAACTAGTTGATGTTAATTAGTGCAGTATAATCCTTAATAATCTCTGTCTACAAATTTAAAGACAGAACACTTCAGTGAAAGCCAGTTTTAGTTTCCCATGGAAATTTTGGGCAACAAAGCGGTACAAAGTGTAACAGTGGTTAGTCCTGGAATAGCAGTGCCTAAATGCAGCTTACATTTCCTATGGAATATTGGCCTGAGTTATTTGTACTTGTATTAAGCAAGAAAATAGCCACATTTGCTATTGAAATCTTAATGGGTTCATAGTTTGGGTGAAATAAAGAGCTGCCTTTTATAAAATAGGATAGACCATGTTCAGAGTTATACCAAATAGGAAAATAGTGACAAAAGGACCTACTGTGTAACACAGGGAACTCTACTCAATACTCTGTAATAACCTATATGGGGAAAAAATCTAAAAAAGAGAGGATATATGTATATGTATAACTGATTCACTTTACTGTACACCTGAAACTAACACAACATTGTAAATCAACTATACTCCAATAATTTTTTTTAAAAGCAAAACATGAAAGATCTTTATACTGTCATAAAAGAACCAACTTCCCCACCCCCAATACACTATTTAGCCAGACTTTATCATTTCAGCTCAATTACTATACATGGCCCAATCACAGAGTAGCCAAGAATCTGGCAGTTGGGATTGGTATGTTATACTGAGAAAATTAAGTCACTACTGTGTGAATTTGTATCTGAGCTTCAACAGCTTACTTACCAAGGTCATATATGGATGCTATGTCTGCTTACCTATCTATCCTCCTTCCTGGATATATCCACCAGCATTGGTTCCCCCCACAGAATCACTTGTAACTAAGTTGTAAAGTAAACTTATGCATTTTTACGTTTAATCAGATTCTGAGTGATCACTTCCAATTTTCATCTTTCTCATTATCTCGCTAAGATGGTTAGAAATTTTTCCATTGCCTAATCTTTAGCAAGAGCAGATACTAAACCAGAAATTTCTAGTTTCCAGGGACATTGTACAGATAAAATAAATGTAGGTTATTTATCCTCTATGGTGAGGAAAGGAGAAGCTTTCCCTCAAACACCAAGAGAGTTTTCAGTGGTCTTCAAGTAGCAGCAAATCTCAAATACAACCTGAAAAGACTCTGTTCCTCTTAGCATTTTCTCTGTTCCACCCATCTTGCTCAATTCAAATTTGTGTACAGAGAGACCCAATATTCTGGGGGAAATGTGCTAATTAAAATTATGCTAAAAACCACCCATTATCAACTGTACCTCAAAGGAAAAAAAAATGTAAAGAAAAAAAACACCCAACCCCCTTCATCTGTTCCTATCTCAAATAATAGAGCATCGATATCTTTTATTTTTCTTAAAATAAAAGAAAAATACTCTTGCAAAGTGCCTAGAGCATAGTAGGCATTCTATAAGTACATGTTGAATGGAATCATTGAATAAATGAATGAAAAAATGCTGTTAATTTGAGTTTCCACATCATGTCCATCATGGTTCCCTTTTCAATTTTTTTTCAATGTGGCTCTTGAGCTCTCAGTCTAGGCTATTGAATTTATCTGAGTTGTGAATAAGAATCCATTCATTCCTGTTGGGCAGGATCCACATTGCTTTCTGCTGACAAGAATGCTACAGGCCTAAGGTTCTGATTTCCACTGACATCAGTGGTATTTTAGAAAGACTCGTTTACACAGACTATGATTTAGTACACCAGCACTAATGGCTCGTTCATGTTTTTTAATTGTTAAAGCACATCTAATTATTTAATATTAGAAAATCAGCCAAACATTGACTCAGCCCAACCATACCAAATTATGAGGGGAAAAGCCCACAATAGCTCGTTCTCTTTAGGATGCAAAACATATCTTTTATAGGTTTATTTTAACGTCACAAATATAATTATTTGTAAGCAAATGATAGATATTTACTTAGTGATGAGAGTCTGATGACCTAAGAAACAAGTATTTGCGTACAGCTAGTTTCCAATAATCAACCACAACAAAAAGAGATTACAACAGAAAACTTTTAACATATTTATACAACTATGTTGATAATTTCTGTTTTAGATGGACAATATAGAGATATGAATTTTTATGAGTTAAAATTGAATGAATTCTTCAATGTGGACAATTTCTTAGAATAAGCAACCCCTTCCTATCTCTTCAAAGGAGATGAACAAGGTTTTATTTGTCTCTCCTTTGGACATCAGTATTTTACCGCTAAAATACCACTGGCACCTTACTGAAAACAAATTAAGCCTTTATGGAGAAACTCAAGAATCAAGCAGCTTCAAGTAATTTTACCTGCAATCCAACTAATAATCTCACTGTTTTTGCCTGGTATACTGTCTTTGTGATGTTTCTTTTTAGCAGCTACAGAATCCTGTTGGTTCAAAAACGAATGCCTTTGAAACACGACTTGAAAATGTCACCACCACTTTGAACAACCTTCAAAAACGCTTAGAGGAGGTCAGTACTCTGTCGAGGTTGGTGCACAAGTGAGGATGATTAACTTTTTAAAAGGCTAATAATTCAATTTTAAAAGATACACAGTTAACTCACCTTGAGTGCAAGAGCCTATTTGTTCATTTTAGAGGTGGTTGGCAGGAAGCTACACAATGATTTCTGAAACTGCAAATGGAGGTATATAGCATATCATAATATATTTATTAAGGACTAATGCAAACCACGTTGAGTTATAGGAAGGAAAATGTATTCCCCAGTGCTTAGAATTTACTGAACATGAAGAACTCAAATGAAATTGTTTAGTGAGAAGGAGGAGGAATTTCCATACATACCTCCCCAAACAAATAAATCACCACTTATATCCTGGGAGTGTTTTCAGATAGACTGTGTTTAATGATACGAGTAGTATTAATAACTGAGTTTACATTCACATGTCTTTTCTGCTTTACTTTTCAAGTGTATACTTCAGACCAGGACTGCGAATATTTTATGCTTAGGATATAATACAGGATATCAAGTCAGTTATCCTTGAATTGTTCTTTTGGCTTTAAGACAGTGGCAGAGTTTCTTCACTGAATGGCTAGCTTGTATTCATCCATAAACAGCACAGAATAATTTCATGCAATAGCATAAGAGCATCTTTGAAATCATCCCTATTCCAGCCCAGAAAAAAGTGTCAGTAGGCTAAATAGAAAAAAGGAGGCTTTCTTTCCCAGATTTGTCATCTGTTCATGCCATTTTGTTAAAACTTTTTCTTTGTTTCTGAGTCAGTGTCTTGTTGCTAATTGATCGAATGTTAAGTGATTCACAAATAGGCAGACATGGAGCTTTTCTTGGAAAAAATGCTGTATCAAAAGAATGAAGCTGTGTTTTCAGAAGTCCTCACATGACACATCTGAGATCAAACATATTTAGGAGACATCTGAACAAAATTGCATTGAAATGAGCAAAGGAACAAAATGTAAAAGACAGACATCTAGACTTGATGTCAGAAGATCTGAGTGCCAATTAGCTTATCAGCAGACATCATAGGAAAAATGATAAACATCATTCAATGAATATTCGTCAAGGTCAGTGATGGGCAGAGCATGTAACAGGATGAAACCTGAACAAAGAAGGAAAATAGACACCGTAAACAAGACACAGACATTGGCGCTGATAAAAACTTTTATGTGACAAAGAAAGCGTGACCAAATCAGAGTGAAGAAAGCATATAGTAATGAAGGCTGGAATTATTGTTTATCAACTGGGGAGAGAATCAGTTTAGGCAAATATCTCACATTAAACACTAAAGCTAATTTATATTGATTAAAAATTAAAATACTCAAAATGAAACAATGTACAACTAATAGAAATTAGAGCTAAATATCTTTCAACACTCTAGAGGGGACAGAGGTGACTTTGTAAGCCTGAAAACTCGTAAAGGAAAAGAGATTAGAGAAAAATTAAGCTGTTATCTACAAACATTAAAGGCAACTAATACAGTAGGAGATATTTTTTGCCAAAAAATATGAAAACTTATGGGAAACCTGAAGAAAAAATTTAAATACTAACAGATAGACAAGAAACCATACAAAAATATCTTTTTTAGTGAAGAAATGAAAATTAAAATCAAACGGAGACAAAAATTTTCACTCAGCAAACTAGCAAAAGAAGGAAAAACAAGTTTAACCCATAATAATGATGCATTGTAGGAAAATAGGCACTAATGATACTGTAAACTGTTGAAGGTTTTTTTGAAAAGCAGTTTGACGATGCCTACCAAGAGCCATCAAATATTCCTATCCACTGATCAATTGAATTTCAGTTTCTGGGCTCTATTGTAATAAAAGAATGCAAATATATGGGAGTAACAAACTCAAAGATATTCCTGAAATCATTTTTCTTAATAGTAAACAATAGAAAGATATAAAACAGAAAATTATATTTATACACACATGCACACAATGATTAAGCCATGACATATCTTCTGATGGACTATTATACAGGACAACAAATGTAAATATAATCCTTAGCAATGTGGAAAAATGTATATTTTTCAATGCCAGGCAAAAAAAGAAACAGAAAAATTGTATATATATTACCATGATTACGCTGAAGAAAAAAGTTACAAATACTTTAATCAAGATAAAAAAGAATACTCTAAAACAAGGACATTCTCATTTGGATGGTTATGTACTCTTTTGTTTTGCTTTGTCTTTATTTTTCCAATGTTGGTAGCTCTATGTCACTCAGCCTCTCACAGCATCCATTTCTTTTTTTTTTTTTTATGTATAATGGACATTTAACTTTGTATTAGTTTCAGGTATACAACATAATGATTCAATATCTGTGTATATTGCAAAATGAATATCAGGATAAGTCTGGTTAACATCCATCACCATGCATTACAGATTTTTTTTTCTTGTGATGAGAACTTTTAAGATCGACTTTCTTAGCAACTTTAAAATAAGCAATACAGTATTATTAACTACAGTTACCATGCTGTACATTACATCCTCATGATTACTATTTTATAACTCAAAGTTTGTGACCCCCTTCACCCATTTTTGTCCCCACCCCCTACCCTCTTCTCTGGCAATCACCAGTCTGTTCTCTGTATCTACGAGCTAGTTTTGTTGTTGCTTTTAGATCCCACATATAAGTGAGAACATACACTATTTGTCTTTTTCTGTCTAACTTATCTCACTTAGCATAATGCCCTCAAGGTCCATCCATGTTGTTACAATGGGAATATTTCATTCTTTTTATGGCTGAATAATATTTCATTGCGTATATACACCACATCTTTATCCATTCATTCATTCACCCATCAATGGACATTTAGATTATTTCCATGTCTTGGGTATTGTAAATAGCGCTGCAATGAACATGAGGGTGCATATATCTTTTCGAACTATTGCTTATCAGCTTCCATTTCTTTACATTTAAAATCATGTTGTGGGAATCACATAACTTGGGCAGGGGTGGGTGTTTATTAGGGTCTCAATTAGAGTTGTGGGATCTGAATCTTAGAGCCAAAGATGCCAGGTGCAGCTTTAAAATCTGTAAATTTCTTGCAAGAAGACAAAAATTGCCCCCTTTTCTGGAACACACAAGAACCCAAGAATCATATGACACCAAATCAGAGGAAAATCAAATATTACAAAAGATACTCCAAAGCGAAGGTAATGGCTTTGGTTTCTTCAACCTTCATGTTTAGGACAGACAGCATTAACAAGCCCCTCTCACAAGCCTGTAAAAGTCCTGATGCACCAGGTATAGACAATTTCTCCCACTCACCAAAACATCAGAACAAACTTGAGTGAGAATAGCATTATTGCAGAGTGACTTTGAATTGCCTCTATTGTTAGAAAAGTAAGCCATTACTTGTGACACACATAGCAACTGATCATACCCCCAAAGTCTTTCAATTCTGTATTTTAGTAATGCTCTCATTTTTAGTTCTAGCAAGAAGACAGACTAAAATAGCTGGAGAATCTTTGTTTTAGAGGCATCTAGAAGTAGTGGATACAATATACCTTTTTAATGTGCATCTTAAATTTCCTGACAAAATTAAGGCCTCATTATTATAAAGGCCCATAGGATCTCACACCACTCCATTTAGTTCTAATGCTGTCGATGCTAATTCTCCCAGCTAGGCTGGCTGGCCACTCTGTGAAGACCTGGGTCCGCTGTTCTCCACTGTCTCCTTAAACACAATGCCCTTGGCATGTAGTAGGCATTCAGTAAATATTTTTTAATGAATTAATAAAACCAATAACTGGTCCTAAAATTTTGACCATGTATTTCAAATATTTCCTTGTTCATTTAGAGTATGATTAATGCATTGGAACTTATCTAGTGTAAAGAAAACACGTATTTCCCCTGAGAAACTCTAGTAGTTTAGATTATTATATACTGTCTCATTATCTCCCTTTCATTTCACGGGGCTAAATCAACATAGCAAAGTGCAGACTAAACATTTAATTTAATCAATATAGACACATTAATGTAGGTAAATGAGGCTATGAAAAATTGAGTTTGGACTTAAATGCCTAAAGTAATTAAATTAACTGGATAATTAATGAAAATTCCAGTTCCGCTTGTAATACGTAGACACAACCTCCAGAAGAATAATTGTGAATTTTTTTCCTACTCTTTGATAGAATTTTGTTCCAAAGAGTAAATAAAGCATATGGATAGTCATATAAAAATCAAATGAGATTGGGATTCAGAGGGAGCTTGGAGTTTATCTAGTCCAATATGTTCATTCTAAAAATAAGGTTCAAGCTTAAAGACATTAACTAATTTGCCCCGATTTCTGTTAGTAGATACACATCTGAATACAGGCTCTGTCTCCAGCACTGTGTTTCTGCCACTGAAATGTGCTGACTCAAGCTCTAAGTTCATTTGTTAAAAATATAGACCATTTTGTACCTTATAGTCAAATAAAAATCTAACAACACTTCATTGTTTGGCAAGTTATTTTGCTGAAATAACATATAAATTAGAAACCTAGGCCAACAAAACTTGCTGTCACCAATTATAAGGACATCTTTACCCCATCATCCTAAAAATATAATGGTTATAAAATATAATGAATAATGGCAGGTTATGGAAAATAGAAAATATATACACAGGTTCCGTCTGAATTCTCTTAGAATTCCACATTTCTGGAATTTGCTCAGTCAGAGTAAGTGAGTGTGGTACTTCTACTCAGAAGTGGAGCATACCTACATCAGGCAAACATAACTTCAGAAAAAAATATATTTATAATATAAGATGGTGAACAAATTGTTTTAAATTTTATTCTCCACATAAATTTCTCACAATAAAATGTAAAAATCTTTAGTAAAAGTTGCTTTTTCTCTTTCATGATTTTCCCTTTGTTCTTAAGCAGTTTTATGGTATTTTTTCTAAAGAAAATAAGTTTACTAAAGTTCTCCATTTTATTCCAATCTCCACATCTCAGCATCTCTGAAGATTGTATTCAATACTGACATCTTAGGTTAGAAAAAAGTGAATAGATAAATCTACATTTCACCACTAGATGTCACTAAAGGATTGTTTATCATAACACTACCTATCCAGCATTTAGCCATTGGATCCCCAGCTCCTGTCAGAAAAGTATTTGTTCTATTTCTCAACACAACCAGGAAACTAATTTTAGTAAAATGTTCTTCACTATATTTAATACCTCAACACTTAAATAATGTGTTTCTACATGCAACACAAAATAACTCAAGTACATATTAATAGAGAGGTCACTGTTTACCATTTTTTAATTTTGAATAGACCCAGCTGGCAGGCATTGCCAACTGGACAGTTGTTTTGTAGTGAATACTTATATATTAACATAGTCATAATAAATATATACAAATATACATATTCATGTATTTTTTCTCTCCAGTTTTCTTTAGCAAATAAGCTTAAGTTGGCCTCTTTCACCCATGAGAGACCTCACTGATGTGGGGAATTATAAGACTATTTGTAATTTAAACTGTTCATATCATTATGAGCATTACTATGAGCCCCAGATGGAAATCTGACAATTAATTTTACATGTGTAATTGCCTTAAGTATTTGAATATATATTTTTCATTTATGGGGTTTATTTCCTCAAGAAATAATAATGGAATTGTTTGCTTCATAAGGTTTTATGGTAAAATTCCTTCACAAAGCAAACTTCTATGCTACATGTGCAATTTTATTGGAAAAATCCAATCTAACCATCTCTTTTCTTTGTTTCAGGTGAGTAAGGTAAGATTTACCTGATGGGCAAACTTTTAAAGCTAAATGGATCAAGAAGGAAAAATTGATAATAATATAATTTAAATAATGAATAAGTTATCTTAAATATGGAATTTTTTCTTTATAATGTACTATCAGAAACCACCTTTGGGTATTAAATATTTTCCCTAGATGTGCTTTGTACAATAGCATCTCTTTTTTTTCCGGACATAATGCAATGTAATTGAAACTATTTTGATTGAGCATTTTTTATCTTCCTTTAAACACTCACTAATTATAATTTGCTTTGTAGGACATGGATGGTGTTTTTTTTGCAGCTTTCCCAACTTAAAGACAATCTCTGTGTTATGGAGAATACATTGAATATCACCAGGATGGAATATTTAAATTTATATACATTACCAGCTCAACCCTTCCAAGAAAAAGAAAAGAAATTTTATACTACAGGACTCTCATATGTAATGTCTAGGTAAAATTATTATATTTCTGATATGTAGATCATTGGTTATATTGATAATTTGCTTTAGTATGATATTGAGAAAAGGGTGGGCATAGCACATGTTTAGTAACTCATTGTCTATCCTCAGACCTATTTCCTGGCACATATTAGGCATTCTGTATGTATTCATTGAAGGAATGAATAAACGCATGAATGATACACGGCAATAATCATGAGAAGAGAGACTTTGGATTTTTCCACACCAATCCCTGTTTCTGTAGATAATCCAAATGCCACATGTAATATTAATGGCAGCAACATACTGACAAAGCATTTTACATGGGAAATATTTTATTTGCGCAACTTACGCTTGAAAAAAGGCAGAGATTATTACCAATAATGCATGAATGGAGAAAATTAGGAGATTGTCCAACTTGTCACAGCAGCCTGAGATAAATTAATTGAGAAATCGAGTCACTGTATTTAACAGACCTTTCTTTGAAACTTTAGTATGGGTATTCCATATTCTTTGCAACTCAATATTTTTGGTATTCAAGTCCATGCTGACCAGGGGTAGAGTTTGGAGGGGGTTGTTATGCTCTAAGGAATGTATTGTTTACTTATATTTAAGGAAAGGACATCTATAAGATACAGTGCTACCAACAGAGAGAATATATGGCCTGTCCTTGATTATTCCCACATTTTATTAGAAACATCCCCTCTTGAACCTGCACTTATTCAACACTATTTATTTAACAAGTACCAGGTGCCAGGCATAGCTCTGCTCACTGAGGACTGAGCATTGGAGAAGATCCCTGCTCGTGTAGAGACTGCATTCTTATTGAGAGAAATAAACATAAACAAGGAAGAAAGAAATGCATAAATAAGGTGATTTTAGATAATGATAAGTGCTATGAAGATATTAAGAAAGAGTGATTAGATAAGAAACCACCAGAGAAGGGTAGTTTAAATTGAGTGATCAGGAAAGTCCTCTCTGAGTAGAATGCATTTGGACAGAGGCCTGCATGAAAAGAAAGGGCATCAGATAAAGATCTGAAGGAGGGGCCTTCTAGGGGCAGAACAGCAGTGCAAAGCCCTTAGGGAAGACATGAGAAACAGAAAGTCTAGTAAGGCTGAAGCTCACGGAGAAAGCGGAAAGTGTAGTATAGCTGGTTGAAAGCACAGGTCATGGTGAGAACAGTAGGATCGGGGGGGGGGGGTGGGGGGGAGGGGGGGGGCACAGTAAGATGTTTAGGAAGCCAGAAGCTTTCAATAGGGTAGTGACATGGCAGGATAGATGTTTTTTTAAAGAGGACTCTGGTTGTTGAGTAGAAACTAGATATTAGAAATCCAAGCACGGAAGATGAGAGACCTTTTAGGAGCCTTGTGCAATAAGCTAGAGGTCATCATGGCTGAGGAGGAGAGAAATGAAAGGTTTCAGGAAAACTCCCAGTGGTAGAGCAACAGGACCTCACTGTTTGATTGGCGAATGAGAAAAATATAGCCATCGAGGTGTTTAAGTAACTGGACAAGTATTAGTACTGTATACAAAATGGGAAAATCGCAGGGGAAACTAAAAATTCTGTTTCTGACGTTTTAAATTCGAAGTGCTATCAGGCTGAAAAGTGAAGACGCCAAGTAAACAGTTAAGTTGGGAATTGTAGGGACAGGGAAGATCTGAAGATATACATTTTGGACATCAACATATGTATGATAATCAAAGGCATGATGTTCTGTGGGATCATATAGGGAGAGAGTTCTGATAGAGAAAAGGGCCCAGGACTCCAGTTCTGGGGAGCTCCCACATCTGGAGGTCTAACAGCAGAGGAGTAGCCAGAAATCAAACCTAGAAAGGGTCACTGAGATAGGAGGGGAAAGAGGATAGCACATCTTAGGAAACAATAGTAGCTTTCACTTATTGAGAAATGCCGTATGCCAGGCACCATTCTAAATTCTGTCCCTGTATTAACTCATTTAACCTCCACAACAACCATGACACAGGTTAAGCATAGTACTATGTTCGCCTTTATAGAAAATGAGATGGAGACAGAAAAATTAAGAAAATTAATTATTTCAAGGCAGAGGGAATTATGTCAAATATTCTGAGAGATTGAGTTTGAATAAGATAAAGACAAAAAGTGATCCTTGAGTCTGACGAGATGGAGGTCATTGGAGGTCTTGGAAAAAACAGTTTAATAGAATAATGAGGGAGGAAGTCCAACAAAAGTGGTTTACATAAAGAATAGGGGGACCTTTTTGAGAAGTTTTGCATTGAAAGAGAAAGCGAAAAACTAATTGGAGGGAAACACATTATTAAGAATTTTTTTTAAAAGACAGGAGATGCCAAGAAATATTGTTATTCTGCTGGGGATGTATATGGAGAGAAATCAATGCACAGGAAATATGATGGGTAATTGCAGTAGTAAAATCCTGAAAAATCAGACTGGGATCCAAACTGCAAGTAGAGAGAAACTGACTTCTGATGGGAACCGACACATGATGCGTTTTAACAATTACTAAGGCAAAAAGAATGCAGATAGAGAGGCAGGGAAGACTGGTAGATTTGATGTAGAGTACGTGAGGAAGTTCATGACTACTTCTATTTCCTAAAAGAAGTATGATGTAAAATCATCATCTGAACCTGAGGGAGAAGGGAGACTGTAGAAGGATTAATAAAAGAGAAAGTAAAAATAGCAAATCTACCAAGAAAGCATAGAGGGAACGCTGGGCAGTGTTGCCAGCCCTGTTAAGATTGGGGTCAGGAGTATAATGAGGCTGACCAGCCCTGTGGTTTCTCCAGCAATATTCAGCTGTTCTGGAGCAGGTGTGGGGCTGGGAAATGAGTTTTCCCAGTTGAGTAAGTAGACGGGGTTGGTTTTTCCCAGGAGAGTTTGATGAAGATCCACATCTGGAAGCTAGTGCAGTGTAATATCCATCAATGCGACTTTGCTGGACTAAAGTGAGAATTTCTGCTGTCTTCACTCCCTGCCTCACTCTCTGAGTAGGAGAACTTCCACTTCGTTTGTAAGATGCTTTTGGAGCTATCACTCTCACGAAGTCCAGTGTTGAAGTAGTACCGTGTTTGAAAAATTGGGGATGTTAACTCATATCATGAGCATTTATATGGGTTCATATACATTCATTCACAAAGTGAATCTCAGCAAGTTGTCCTTTCCTATTCTCTAGGACCCCCAAAACCCTTGGGGATCTTCCATTCTTGCAGCAGAGTGAAGTCTTTCAAATCATGCCATCTGATGTTTTATCAATATACTTAGTCAAAATTTCTCTTTACAGTTCTCGAATGGGTAGATGTTGCTTGGTTTCTTGAACTACTTGGAGTCATTCTTTTTATGTCTGTCATTGTCACCATGGCTATTCGTTAAGAGAGTTGGTTGAAACTACATTTAAGAATACTAATTATACTAGAATTCTCAACCTGGGCACCTTCTACAACATCACACTTCGAAAAAACCTCTTGCCGTCAAACTTACCGTTAGACAGTAGAGTCTTTGTGCGAAAGACAATGTCTTATTCAACCTGGTATCCACACACACATTACTGTGCCTAGCACAGAGTGGGAGCTCAATAAATGTGTCTTTGAAAAAACAAAGAAGTGGATTATCCTGCTGAGGAGTCTGAATAACACACACAGGAAAGCACGAAGCCAAGAGGGGAGAAGGAAATGAAACATTAACTTGTGAGAACACGTATAACTGAAAAGAGCATGGAATTAAACATTCTGTTCCAGATCACTTGGTGAGATGATTATAGCGTGATAATTTAGACCCACATTTTGTTTGCCTAGATATCCTACACCAAGTACGTGACTATTCAGTTTCCCACTTCTCTTAGACCAAGGTCACTGACTGTTTTTCTCTCTTTAAAAAGCTGTTCCAGAACCAGCATCACGAGATCCTAAAGATGTAGTAGATTCTGAAATATTGGAAGAGAAACCCAAGACAGTCATTTCATTCATAAAGAAGCTTAACAGGTAAGTCTTACAATTTGATGTAAGGCTGAGTGCCCATGCATATCACCTGGAAAAGATTCAACAAGTAAGAAGTAGTTTGTCTCCAAATCACCTGCCTTATTTTTAGTAGTATCTATCTTATAAATATTAAATGTCCAAATTTTAATTATATGTACATATACTTTTTCTTTTGCCGAAACATTCAATATATTTTTGTATATTTAACTCTAAAATAACTCTAAGGCTAGGGATGACTGAAAAGTGTAATTTCTTCATTTTGTCCTGCATCACTACTCTATATAGTTTATTCTATAAAATGAAAGCAAAAATTATGTGAGGGCTTCCCTGGTGGCGCAGTGGTTGAGAATCTGCCTGCTAATGCAGGGGACACGGGTTCGAGCCCTGGCCTGGGAAGATCCCACATGCCGCAGAGCGGCTGGGCCCGTGAGCCACAACTGCTGAGCCTGCGCGTCTGGAGCCTGTGCTCCGCAACGAGAGAGGCCCGCGCATCGCGATGAAGAGTGGCCCCCGCTTGCCACAACTGGAGAAAGCCCTCGCACAGAAACGAAGACCCAACACAGCCAAAATCAATCAATCAATCAATCAATCAAACATACGCATCTGATTCAAGATCCTCATTAAAAAAAAAAAAAAAAAAAAAAAAAGCTCTTAAACACATAAAAATATGGTCAAACTTACTTATAAAAAAAAAAAAAAAAAAAAAAAAAAAAAATTATGTGAACTTAAATGATTAGTATCCAAGTTTTAGAAGCATAAAATGAAGTCACACTAAGACTACGAGTGAAACTTGTCCAAATATAAAAACTTTTGATTAATTTATATTATCTGGATATTCATGAGTAACCTGTTAATATTAGTTCATAAAAAGATAACAAAGCCTTCCAACATGGGGGAAATAGTGATTAAAGAACTTAAGAAAATGACTGTAGGTTGCCTGCCTTTGACATGACTAAAATTGTTATTATTTTAAGCTTCCCATTTGCATTAAAATATGTTTGCATGCGTTTATTTTTTAATAACATCTTTATTGAGATATAATATATATGCCACATATTATAACACATAATTATATATACAGTGTATAAAATCGTGGTAAATACAATATATTTGATTCATGTTTTCCACTAAACATGGAAAGCCAGTGTGTTTATACCTTAATTTGTAACATCTATAAGTTAATCAGGGCAACGAGGGAGAATGGTAACTACTACACAAACAGATAGTGTCAAAAAAAAAAAAGTTTATCTTTAGAGAATCAAGAACAATGTGGACTCTTTTCTCTGCCAGTGGGTGAAGATAGTTAGGCTATAAAGTTAAGAAATGGGTACTGGAATAACAGGAAGCTAAGCCAGAGAGTGAGATACTGGCGTAGAATATTTCAGAAATGGAGAGTCTCCATGAAAAAAAGCCCAGATTTGGCTGGAGGTGATGATTGAAGAGGAGGGAAGAAAAGGTCAGTGGCTTTGACAACACCAGGCAAATATGATACTCATTTGTCAGGTGGTCCACCCAATATTTGGAAAACCCTTAAAGGGCACTAATCCAACTTCCTTAAACAGAAACTTATATTGAGGCATAACCTTCAATAAATCTTGGCCAAGTAGCTGTCATCCTAATCATAAAGTAGTGACCCAAAATAGAACATTCTCTAGGAATGATTTTACTCACGTTCTTTAAAGCAAGTGTAAAATACAATCAGTGATACTTTTTGTTTGTTTGAAATTAATGATGATTTGCATACAGTGGTTTGTATTTTTTACTTTATTTTCAGAAGAAATCGTTGACATAATGTGGAGAGAGGGAAATTTTGATCCACTCTGGGTCAAAACCACTTGAACAAAGCTTCTAGTGGGAGAAGCAGTCAAGGATGCAACTAAGGTTCTCTTCGAGTGGACATTTAAATTACTTTTCATGCACAGGCATGAAGTCAATCTCCGTTTTCCCAGCCCAGCTACTCTTGTTCAGCCAGCTCTATTACCTTAAATACCCAGGTTTGGCAACATATCAGACAGCTAAATTCTATTTTTTTAATCTTTATATAAATGCATCCCTGGACTTCATATGGAACCAAACATGATTCAAGACATCAATACCTAACCTTGGAGTTTTGAATCTATCAGAAGATTCTACCATTATCGGCCTCTATCGAAAGAAAACTTAAAGCTGCTTGCTTCCCCAGTCTCTTTTTCTTTCTCTCCCAAAATGAGTCAAGATCAAGGAAAAAAGGTTAATTTCCCCTCCTCCCTGAGAAGGAGTGTCGCTTATTGCCAGCTGCAAGGCAAGAATAGGCCTGCTGAGCAAGAACAAGCTAATTGAACCCTAGTAAAAAGCATTAGAAGATACACGCACACGCTTCTTAAAATTTTCCTGAAACCTTTCTTAACTTTATAGCCTAACTAGCTTCACCCACTGGCAGAGAAAAGTGAATCTGAGAAGAGAGCTGACTATTGAATTAAGAGTCAGATGCCATGATTGCTTCATTTACCACACGCAGTTCCTTCAACAGTCCTGCAGTTGAGTTTGCCTATCCTTTCCTTCTGCACTTTCGGGAAGCTTTAGGAGCCACAGCTGATCTGATTCTGGGACCTGGGTTTGGTGTTCGGAATACAAGCTTTTGTGACATGGAGATAAATAAAAATAGTAATAACCGCTAAAACAAAGCCCCAAACAAAATTCCAAAACACCAAGTGTTAATTGGATAATATGCATGGTAGATTTAAAAGCTCTAAAAATTGTAATATAGAACATTTAGTTATATTTCTTGTATATTGCTGTTGTTGCTATAGTAATTTCTCTTTCGCTGTCACGGACAACATTAGCTCATAACTGCTGTACTCACATTTAACCCATGACTGCCTAGAGAATCGTAATGCTTACTCTGTCACTGTCTTTCTCGAGCACTCTGTCAGTCAATGTTCCTAGACATTTATTTTTCTTTACCATGTTAAGCAAAACATAAATTATAAACATAATTTATAAATTCATTTGTAAATGTAATTTCAGAATTTGGCTGAATCCTTTCATTACCAGAACTCATTTTCCTTCAAACTAGCTAAGAAGTTGGACTTATTACAACTATTTTGCAGATTTCCTAAGTCAAGCACAAGTAAACTTAAGAGTGTTAGAATCTGGTCTTTTTCTACAATTTAGCAGGATAGAAGGGCCTTTACATTATGTCAAATAATGTGTAACACAAGAAGCTTGACACCAACAGTGGTGAAAGCTGTACCATAAGACCAGGTGTTCGGCACTCAGGCACAGACACAGGCTCGGTGGGGGGAGTTACTGCCTAGCTAATGCAATGCAGGTTACATTTGAGAGTGATTAACTGAAGATCCAAAGGGAAGACAGTTGTCAGAAAATGTTTTTCCTTAGTATGGTGGCCATCCCGTCTTGAACACATACCGTCTTGTCAGAACAAACTACTTGCAGTTTCTGACTGTGCCGCCCTGCTCCGTAACCCACGATCCACCATAGGATCATGCCTTCCCAAAATTACCTCTACTCACTTCTCTGCCTGGTGAACTTCTCTTCATTCTTTATAATTCAACTAAAACAAGCCCCAGGTGGAACATTCCCTCATTTTTCTCTATGCCTCAACAGCAGATTGTCTATACCTAATTACAATATATATTCCACTGTTGACTGCAGCTGCTTACTTGCGGGTTTTGTCTCCTTCAAGTCAGGGACTGTGGCTTCTTCATCCTTGTATTCCCAGTGGCACATACAGTGAGTGCCTGGCACTTTAGAAACACAGAAAACAATGTTTGATTGTGTTTTAATAAAGGCAGTACTGAGATCAGTGAGATGGAGAGGATAATAAGAATACTGACAAAGGAATGTTATTTAGTGGTGTTATAAATGAAGAAACCACCTTTGATTATGTGTAAATTAAATGTTATAGATGACATCCAACTTAGCACAGGAGACATCGGTATGTTCAGAATTGGTAGCAAAAAGAGTAGGCTACTTTTGATGTAACATTAAGAAGCGTTAGAAAAATAGGAGGGAGAAAGTGAATATAAGCAAATGATTCAAGGGCTTGGGATAAAAAGATCATTACAATGTAGTCAGATGGATATTTTTGGTAACAGTTTGGTAACAGTTTTAGTAGAGAATAAAGATCCAATAGATACATAAAAAACTGTAGTATACATGAAAAAGAATCATTTCATTAAAATGCTTAATGAATGCAGCAAATAGAAAGCAATAAAAACACTGAGTTTATGGTTCAACTATAAAAATACCTTGAGAACACAGATAACAGAAGGATAAGTATTAAAGTAAATGATCAGATAATTCAGAGTAGAATAAAGAGAAGTGATAAGCTGGTGTTAAAAGGAAGGTAAGGAACAATTGACTTGTTAAAGAAATGTACAGCAAAAGCCCAGGTGGGGAGTAAAAATGACCTAGGTATATCTGAAGAACAGAAGCACCAACCCAATGAGGACAAAGCACTGTTCTGATGGGTGGTAGATGTTTGAGTTGACACCAAAAATCAAGTCTTTCATTTCCATAGATCTTCAAATCTTTTTCTATGGTGCTGACAACGATACCAATGGATGTTTGACTTACAATGAAATAGTCTACTAGGAGAAGAGACACCAGAACAAGAGTTACTGGAGCTATTTCATGCTGATAACAATAAGATGTTCTCCTATGTTGAACTAATAAGAGCATTTGGACTGACTGGTAAGGGGCTTCAGGGGCTGGGACATGGGTGAAGGCCAGGGGACAGGTAGCCTTGAACAGCATTCTGTATTACAGCCCCAAACTAAGTAACCCACAACTTACAATTTTTAGTTTAAAATTAAATCCAAAAGCAAAGGTGATAAGAAAACCTCAAAAGTAACAAATAAACATGGCATCCCATGCCAAATGCAATGATAAATAGGGTAACAAATTAGTGTAACTGTATGAGTAGAGGGTTTATGTCTTCTGGAGGTTAAGGAAAGACATAGTAATGAGTGTTCCTCTGTACTTGCTTAAAGGATTTTAGGATGACACTCTTAAGACTGAAACTTTAAAGCTTGACTAGTAGAAAGCAATGAGGTTAAAAACAAAACTAGAAGGCTACTTACTATTCATTGATAGAATAAAAAGTTAAAGCAATATAAGTGACATGAAATCATACAGAATCTAAAGCACCTTTTAAAATTATACTATTTCCCTCATCTGCTTCTTTTCTATTTAGTTTTCACAGACTCCATGGTGTAAGGAATTTGAAAACACTTACATTAAATAGCTAGGGGTGGTTTCTTAACCAGTGATGTGAAGAACAGCAGAAGGAAATATGGGTGGCTATGGAAAGGAAGTGTTCAATCAATTAAATGAGAAAATTCTGATGTGAAAAAAAAGGAGACATTTTTAGGTCTAAATTTTTTGAAGACATTAGAGCTGACATCTGAAGCTGGGAGATTAATAGAACACACTTGGCCATAAAACAAAATTTCACGTAATCAAATGCTAAATTCAATCTATTTACTTTTAAAACTGGAGAATAAATTATTAAATTGCTATCATTTCCCTCTCATTTGAGAAAATATACAATAGCCAGCAGAGAGTTGTTCTGAACCGTTCCGTCTTGGCATGGAAACACATGAGCTGACTCTACCTGCCCCTCCAGTGCTGTAGCTACATTCTCAGGGATCACATCTGCTGCACGGTGAAAACATCTATGACATAAGAGGACCCACGTGGCTGTAGATGCCTGGATACTGCCAAGGTCTTGCATTTGCCAAATCCCATTGACTTCCCTGGGTCCTGTATTCAAGACTTTAAGGTCTTTGCTTGATTTTGTCCCGTCCCACCTTCATTTCGGTGAAGAAGAAAAAAAAAAAAAAAAAAAAAGATGGGCTAGCATTCCAAAATACAAATTGCATGGTTGGAGGAACCATTCATCCAAAGCATCCATTCTGAGGTAGTCATGGATCTGAAACTTCCGCCTCCTTCCCAGGACATCCTTGCTTTGTTCCCCACACCTGTTTACTGCTACAGGGAAGATGAACATGCCGCCATCCTAGGCTAAGTTCTTGAATGGCTGCCACCTATCAGGCCTGGGCCTATCTCTGGCTCTACCTGACAGCTGGCTGCATTCCAGCATCTTCTTTTAATATCAGGGACAATGAGTGATGCTAAATAAATGAGAGTTAGAGAATCAGAGATAAAATGCATCCTGGTGCAGAAGATCCTTTTAGAAGCTCCAATAAAGAATATGAGGCAGGCTCCCACGGGAGAAAGGTCAGGTCTCTATTTGTACAGACCAGTTACATAAAAATTTTGATTGACCAAGTGGGAGGTAAGAAGGGGTATACATGGCTTGACAGTTTAAAGATCCCTAACTAAGCTACACCCCAAACCAGTTCACAGGGTCCCCCAGCCAGAGGTCTACACAGTGCCCTAGTCAGTGCAGCATTCTTCCCAAACCTATGAAGAAGCACCACCTGTGTTTTCATTGTTTTTAATGGAACTTCCATCCAAAATGACATTCAGCTAGTTCAGACAAAATATTTTTTTGAATTTTATTTATTTTTTATACAGCAGGTTCTTCTTAGTTATCTATTTTATACATATTAGTGTATACATGTCAATCCCAGTCTCCCAGTTCATCCCACCACCACCACCACCCCCCGCTACCTTCCCCCCTTGGTGTCCATACGTTTGTTCTCTACATCTGTGACAGACAAAATATTTTTTAACACAGTTGAACATTTTCTCAATTTGGCCTTTGGTAATTTGGAATGCTTGAACTTCCAATTGGGTTTCCATACTCTGTTAAAAAACAAAGGCATCATTATATACATAAGCACAATCTATGCACCATAAACCTGGAAATGCTAGGGCAACTTAGAAAACATCGAACAGTAGACAACCCAAGAGAGGAAACTGAAAGCTTGGAAGTAAGAAGATGGTAAGCAAGGAAGGGAAGAAGGCAGTTTATGCAATAAGTAGTATGAAATCTGGAACCGGAAGCCAACACACTCAACTCAAAAGTTAATTGCGGGGCTTCCCTGGTGGCGCAGTGGTTGAGAATCTGCCTGCCAATGCAGGGGACACAGGTTCGAGCCCTGGTCTGGGAAGATCCCACATGCCATTGAGCAACTAGGCCCCTGAGCCACAATTACTGAGCCTGCGCGTCTGGAGCCTGTGCTCCGCAACAAGAGAGGCCGCGATAGTGAGAAGCCCGTGCACCGCGATGAAGAGTGGCCTCCACTTGCCACAACTAGAGAAAGCCCTTGCACAGAAACAAAGACCCAATACAGCCATAAAATAAATAAATAAATAATTAAATAATTAAAAAAAAAGTTAATTGCGCTTTCACAAACAGCAAAGCTGGATTATCCATTCTCTTGGATCTGTGAAATAGATTCAGAGGTACATAAGTAAATTTCTTCCTGTTCTCATCTCTTGAGACCCTAAATGAAAAACTGTGTGTCAGTTGAATTCACTGTAAGAGAAAATATTATTCATAACTAGGATCTAGTTTAAACTTCTAAATCTCAAAATATTTTTTACTCTAGAATAAATAAGAAGATGGAAGTTCCAGAAAGAAGACTATATATTCAGAGCAGTAGCTTGATTTTATTTTATAACAATTTCATCCTGTTTTCCACAATACTTTAGCAAGAAGTGTTACAGAGGTCCACCTGAATTAGATGGTAAAACTGGCTAGTTCTTTTGAATATCATTCAGTTTCAAAGAAGTTTTTGTCTTTTGAAACAAACTTTAAGTTTGTAATACCACCATTATTTAAAAAATAGGTGAGGAATTTTTGGTTTGAGTTAATTTTTATAATCTAATTCTAAAGAATTGTTTAGTATAATTTAAATGTTAACTACACATATGCATACAGAGACTTAGTATTAATATTATATATTTATATAATGCATATATATATATATATATATATATATATATATATATATATATATATATATATACACACATTTGTATTTGCTTTTTTTCTATTGGCCAAGGCTTTAACCAGTTGTTCACAGTGGCATATTTAAGCACCTAGAAGCACCTTCTTATTCATAAGGTGAACTTGTTATATACAGAGGGCAGAATCAGGATTGGAAGCAGAATTGATGATTTTTATGTTAGCCTTGGGCTTTTCTAAATGCCTGATCTCTAACTACCAGTTCCTTCGATTTGAGAACAAAATGCCTAGACATCACTCAGAAATGTAACACCACACATCATCGTTAACTTGAAATTTAATGTTACATGCTATTTACCTAATATGTTTATACTCGAAGTTACCATTTTCTGCTAAAAGTAAGGAATACTCATGGACTTCAGCTACAGTTTCATGAGGGTAGCTAAAGCAGAATTAGCATAAATATATAAAATTCTTCCTAACACATTAGTTTTTGACATTCTAATGCAGTGCTGTGCTAAGAGTAATAGATCCTTCAACAGCAAAATTATTTGTTTGCATCTAGGCTCTCAATAAGAAACTATTTTTTGTTACGTTGTCTTTTACTTATTTCTGACCTGGATGGAAAATTGACCTTAATATTAGGACTAAGGACTTACGGCTTAGTAGAAATTACCTTTTAAAAGTGTAGATGTTATATTAAATTCAAGCTAATTCTGCCTTTGTAATAAGAAACAATCGCTTACTGCATAAAATACGTTACTGAAAGAGTCAAAACTAACTGTAGATAGAAACTAACACAGCAATGAAATATTTTTAGTTATATAAAATTCAGTGAGGACTTCAGGTTTTATTATTTAATAAATGAAAATGCTTTGTAATACCTGAGATACTTAATGTTGGTGTTAGACTTCTTTGAGTAGATTTACACTATAATTGTTTTATTTGAATAACAGTATAATTTCACACGTAGTTTTTCAATGTTTTGAAAAACAGTTTTTTTACAATAGATTTTTCAATGTGACCTTGGATTATATCAATATTTTGCTTTCTGGAAAAAATCTGCTGGTTTTATCACACTAACTAGGCATATTATCAGTAATCTTGTGGATTATATGAATTAATTCTTTCTTAAATTATGTCTTGTTTACCCAAAAGTAAAGAGTGCAAATTACATAATTATAGTGGGCCTTTTGGTTTCCATATCTTGAAAAATAAGACCATTCATGCCATTCCCCACCCTGGCCCCAAGTCAGAAACCCAAATACCCAAGTGATTAGGAACTTGTAACATTTTGCAGAATTTGTAGAAAAATGACAATATGTCATTTTGACATATGTCTTAATTGTATAGATTTCTAAGACACCACTAGCTAAAATTTGTTAGAAAAATGTTTTTGCTCTCTGCAAAAAATTTCACTGTCTCAGAAGTAAGAAGGATAAGCTCTTTAATGGAATTCACATAATTCTTAAACTTTGTCATATAAGATTTAAAAGTTTTCTATTTCAAATTGTTTTTGATAATACCAATTGCAAATAAGCATTCTCTAATGTGATTTTATATTTATAAACCAGCTGAATTACTTAGAAACAAGAATGAAAATAATTATACTTCCAATAATAAAACAGATCACTGTATTATCCCTTGAAGTCATTTTTGTCACCTTATACTGGTTCTCTCACTTTTAAACCTTTTCAAAGCGGAGTCATTCCATTTTAGCAGCATTTTGGGATCTGGTGAATAGCTGAGCTATGAAGAGAGAGGACAAGACATAACTGTGAGAGCCAAGTGCACCACTGACACCTAAAATACCACCAGGTGAAGAGAAGCCTTAATAAATAGTTGAATAAATGAATGAAATGAATAAAACACATTTTCCTAAACAACTTTCAAAAACTGAAAGCACGATGATGTGAAAGAAGTTAGTCTATTCAGTATATCCATGACTAATACCACAGATCTGAGGGCTCATCCTGTGCGGGCCATTATGCTAAATGCTTTAAACACACGCACGCACACACACAGTGTATTAAACATTCAGTATAATGGCCAGCACAGTGTATGTGTGTGTGGTGTGTATATGTATTCAAGATAAGCCCATGAGGTAACCATCATCATACAAATAAGAAATTCAAAAGTTAAAGATTAGTAAATGTTGGGGTAAGCCTTCAAAGTCAGGACCCTCAGACAATCAGAGCTTGAATTCAACACATGTTTCAAAAAATAAATTCATGAGGATGTTCCTGATGAAGCAATTGATGGCATGGACATTGTGTTACAAGACAAGCCAGTAGTGAGTGTGGATTCTCTGGTGCACACAGAGAGGCTTCTTTGACATGTATTCTTGCCTCCCAAGTGTTCCCACAGTACCCTGCACATACATCTGCTATGGGCCCCAGCACTTTATAGTTACTTCTGTGTCCATGTCTCCCACTAGATCGCAAGCTCCTTGAAGGAGAGACTGTCCTTATCATCTGTGAATTCCCCTGGTATCCAGCATCCTGCCTGCCATGGGACAGGCATCCACTGAACGTCGAGTCACTTCCACTCCCCACCCCTCCATGGCAGTTCCTGAGTTCTTGCTTATAAATAAATATTCTCTCTTCAATTCACTACAGTTGTGTATTTCAAAGAAGGTTCTTACCGTTTATAAATAACAATGGTCCACGAAATGTTTCACAACAACAAACTGAACTTCTTTCCTGTTAATTTCATCACAAGTTTTATGCCCCACAATGTCGAATTATCATGTCTAATCTACCTAATTACAAGGCAAAGCTGGGAGCACGGCACTGAGACAGGTCATCTGAGCATAAATATTCTTGTAGTTTTGGTGGAAACAGGAAACGGGTGGGAAAAAAACAGGATGCTACATCTTGTCCCAGCAGTGCCTCACCACTACTGGCTCCTAGAAGGGAAGGAGGGGGGGCAGATAGCAGATCCCCTGAATAGGTTTTTCGGAATTGGAGTCCGCTGAGGATCTAGTGTGGTGGATTCCAGCAGTTGGAGAGGGGTGTTGGGTATCACAATCTACGGGGAGAGGTGGTCAATAAGTTGTTGGATAGGTAAGGTTCAGAGGTGATTCATTAAGGACAGTACTCCCAAACCTAAGTTGATAAACACCACCGGAGACTTTGCCAGAAGATATCAATGTTGTATTTGGGAGTCTGAGAATGTCCCCAGATTGTTATACAAAGTGTCTACATCCTCAAGAGAGAATCGCTAGCTTTCTCCAACTTCAATCATAAACCACCGCTTTAACCCAAACATCACTCCCCTCCAATCCCGGACATTCAAATTCTGCCTCTACGTCTATGTGGAGGGATATTAAAAGTTATGGCTCTAGAGGAAAAACGATTGATGTCTTAATTCTCATTTGCATTTGATATGATGACCAGCGATAGAAATACTTGCAGAGGTTCTTTTTAAAAAAATAAATGAATAAATACCTTCTTGAAAACTTTACTTTATTAGAGAATCTAGCCCAAGCGTGGAAAATTTAAAATCACTCTATTTACCAAAACTGGCTAACAATAAGCTTACTAAAAAAACAAAAAACAAAAAAAACAACAATGATCAGTAAATACCTACACTTAACATTCTTAATTATGGGACAATTTTAAGATCCATGTTGATGCACTCGTAAGGTAAATTTCTCTGTTTAATAATAATAAAAAAAAAATTCTCACATGTAACACTGTTTTCACACTCATATACACATATAAAGGTTGGGAGACCTGTCTCAGAAACATGTTTATAATGGATTTACATAATATTGTGAAATAAAATCTGAATAAAAATTTTATTCCAACAACATTTCTCTATTTTTAAATAATGTTTATTGTTTAAGTTTTTATCACAGTGGAGATTAATTTATGCTTAATCATCCAGTGAATGCCTACTGTCACCTTTATCCAATTCCAAAAAAGCAAAATCAACTCATTCATACACTCTAAGTCCTGTTGCCATCCCACCATTCATTGCCTGTGTCTTTTTTCCCTTTTAACGGCAATATTATAAGATTGTGAAAAGGTATAACTAATAGGCTTATATGTGTAATACCATTTCTTCAAGTATTCAGACAGCAATATATTTGCCTGCATTGTACATTAGAAAACTACTTGTGACATTATTTCTAAGTACAGGAGAGTGGCTCCTGGTGGGAGTGTGATGAAGTTGTATGTCATAGTGTACGATAAGGATTTAAGCATTCTAGAATTTTCACAACTCTTCCCATGTTAGTGAATGTCATTAGGTAAATGTTGTATTTTTCTACTCTCAGCTGTCAGACATAAGATTTCAAACTACAAATAAATAAAGCATACACTCAACATGTGTAGTGCAAATGCTAAGTAAACAGAACGGCAGGGAATAAACTCATAGTTGCCAGCAAGTGAATGGTTCAGTTGGGAGGTCCCGACTTTGTGATATCTGTGACTTGCACCCCTATCCTCAAATGAATACTATTCCTGTCCCATGTCAGCCACAGTGGATTGAAGTGGGGGTGAAGGCAGTGAGGAGGGGAGTGGGAACTCATTTTCACAAACGAGTAGTACAATTTCTCTGTCACTTCTGTATATCATGTAAAGTTTGACTTGGTAACCAGATCTCAAACCTCTCAGACAAAGCAGGTACCAATATGGAGAAAAGCAAATGTTCCAATGAAAAGAATTAAATGTTGGCACCTATGTAACAGACTGTGTGGCCCAGACAACAAAATAGGATGAAGGAGGTGGGTTTTTAAAG
Source organism: Balaenoptera acutorostrata (assembly GCF_949987535.1). Taxonomy (NCBI): domain Eukaryota; kingdom Metazoa; phylum Chordata; class Mammalia; order Artiodactyla; family Balaenopteridae; genus Balaenoptera; species Balaenoptera acutorostrata. The sequence goes on along the minus strand of NC_080068.1, from coordinate 118,227,960 downwards.
TTAAAACTTTGGAAACACCACACCTGAACATTCAAAAATTACATTACAGAAAAGCCATCAAACAGTTACAAAACATTCAAATAACAACCCTGTTTAAAGATGCCATATAAGCAGTTATCTTCAGTACTCTGAACAAAAGTCAGAGCTTTGTTGCTTTGTTTTAATTATACATTTAACATACTGTTATTCATTAAAATGAAATAGAAAAAAACTATAAAATTCTCCCAGAGGCAAATTATTGGTAGGGAGAAAATAGAAGTAAAACGTGACAACCAATTTATACATTTACTTAATTGTATGTTTTTTCCCCCAGAAGTATCCACAGTCTGTAAGAAAAGTAAAACTAAAACAAAACAAAAAACCTAAAATGAATAAACAAAAAAACCCTAAAAGTACAAAAACCAGTGTCACCTATCTTTTCATTTTCTTCCTCTGCATTCAGTTTTGAGGGAAAAGTGTTCTTTCATTTTAGTGTTCTGAGCTCCCATATATTAAATTTTAGAAGAGAAACATTTGTATCCTAACCGTCTTTCTATTTCATTCTTGAATGTGTTGTACCATCAACAAATATAACAAGCAGCTGGCTGAAATAATCTTAATTAGGAAACATACACACACACACACACACACACATACATACACAAACAAATCTTTTTAAGAGAAAAGAAACCATTCCTTAACCGGGACACACATATATCAAGACTTAAAACTAAAGTCTGACATGGTCACTTAACTGATTTGAATAATTAAGGCTTCTAAAAGGTTCAGTGCCAAAACTCTCTGCATCAGTATTCGAATAAAATACATTTTTGCATTTTAGGTTTGTGCTTTTTACAGCCATCTTAATTCCACAGAATTTCATTAGTAAGATCAGAGAAGGGAGTGTTAGAATTGTTTACTGATGTTTTTCCTTTTAGTAGTTGTTAGACTAAATTATAGCAATAAAAATTCAATGACTGAAGAGATTTGTTACTATCAGGTGGGCTGTTGGCTCATTTCACCTTCTTTTCATGTTTAATGTGGCCATTTCTTTTATACTTGCCATTGGGGATTCCATTATGGTAATGTCCATTAACTGTGCTATGCTTATTTCTAGACCACAAACTTTTGATTTTTCTGTAGATAAATTTTGTGACCCAGGACAAGAGGAAGTAAAACAAGGCAGCACCAAGCAAAAGCACAAAGGCAACATCCAGTAAAAAATACTGACAGAAAGAGATTTGATGGACAGCGGCACGTAGGTGTTGGGCTCCATTGTGACGGAGAATGTAATCGATCCAATAGACAGTCCGATTGACAGGGTGACCTGGTTGATCCTTGTGGATTTCTGAAAGCTTCTGAGCCCTCTGACGGTAGCTATGAGGTGGAGGTAAGACACAGAATGATCATGTAGCTACAAGGCTCAGGATCATAACTCCCTAAAGTTAAAAATAGGGAAAATAATAAAAATAGCTATCCTGTATTAAGTACCTAGTATGTGCCAGGCACTGTGATAAGTGCTTTCAACACATTACCTTATACTAACACAGTAAAATAAATTTTACACAGATAAGGAAAATGAAAATCAGAGAGACCAAGTGACCTGACCATGATTACAAATTTGAGATTCAAATTCAAGTTTTTCTGACTCCAAATCCCATGCTCCTTCTACACTAGACCATGCCTCTTATATACACGTAATCCTTCTCTTCATATGCTTTTAAATACTATTAATCAATGAGTCTCAACCAGGAAGAGGAGCGAATTTATTAGATTCTGAAACAGAGGGATGGCGGAAAAAAATGCAGAATTTTGTCCCAACACCTTTTCCTTTTAGCAGTGACATTTAATTTTGTTCTGATTTAAAACAGCACTAGGTGACAGAGTGAGATTATTATATTTAGTAAATAGATGAAAAGGAGTTGACAAACACTATGAAGCCATATGTGACATTATATGCAGTAGAGATACATATATGTATATGTATATACATACGTATAAAGAAAACACTCTTAAATGATTGATAAAAATCAGCTAAAGAGGATCCTCACAAAAAGTGATCTAATATAATGTAAACATTTTAAAATATTTAACTGTACATTTATATGCCAATCTTTGGCACAAAGCCCCTTTGAGCATGGATCTCTGATTAGAGTTTGCATTGTTCAAACGTAAGAAATAATTTCCACATGGAAGGATTACAAAACACATCATGGAGGGTGTGGCCCTCGAGCTGTGCCTTATACAGGAACAAGTTTGGACATGTGAAAGCTTGCTAGGTCAAGAGAAGAGTGTGAACTAAGTAATAAAGGTGGGAGAGCAAGAGTATGCCCAGAACAAATTTATCTGGAAAGAGTATGTAGCACAGGGGTGTTTGGCTGGAAGTTAGATTGGAACGTGAGGCTCCTTCGCGTGTGTTCAGAATGACAAGATATGCAGCCCTGTTCTTAGAATCAAAGACCATTAAATCAGAGAGACTGGCTTTAAACCAGAGCTTTGGGGAGAGGATTAAAAAAAGGAAGAGACTGATGGTGGGAAGATCATCCAAAAGACTGCCCTCATGGCCATAATTTCCTGCCTCCCAGGGTCCATGATCTTTCTCCTAAGCCATACTGTCTACCATGTGTTGAAAAGTTTGTGAAAAAACTATAGAACACTGTAAAATGTTGTTACCTATTGTTATTTTTAATTGTTTTCTTGTATTTTAAATACTTATATAAGTAAATTTTTTAAAAGAAAAAGCACATTTTCTAGCCTTACAACAAAATTACTGTTATATAATAAACCCAGTTGCTTTAAAAGTGTAAAACCTCACCCAAATATTAAGAGGCCATCCTTGTAATATTCCTTGTACTATTAAGAGGCCTTGCTTTGTAATCTATCATTATTTCTTATCAATGGCAAAAGGTAAATTAGAAACGTTTGATTACTCTGTTTTGTGAGAAAATTCTTACAGGATAAAAGGGCATCTTTAAAATACAGAAGTGAAACATGGTATCTTAGAAAATGAAATTCAACCTTCTATTTTAACATAGAAGAAGGAGGATGAAAAACAATCTTGGTCCTCAGGTACCTTAATGTCATGAGAATATGGCCCATTCTCTAGAGATGATTAAACAGACTGCATGTGACAAAGATCCTTCTGCAGGGAATCTGGCTTCATTGCCACCTATGAAATTCCAATAGGTTCACTGGTCCAGAACCAGTCCTTACCTGCCTCAGCTTACGTGAGTATGGAGTAAGGACTCATCACTCAGACCTTTACTTCTCCCCAAGAGCAGACTCATAAAGCTGTCTGCTCACTAACCAGCCCAATTTTCCAAGATTCTCCCTTTCAGAGGTAGCAAGTGGCATTGTCCTTTCAGCATAGTTTGCTTTACAACTCAAAATTTCTTCCAGTAGGAATATAAAGTTTGTGGGGAAAAAAAAGAACAGTGTGATTAAAATGGTCACTTAAGGCCACTTCTAAACTCTTTCGAATGTCTTGGATAAAATTACTTTTAATAAAACAAATTACCTTGTAAGGGGCTCATGTGACTTGCACATTTTATTTTACAAAAGGGGAAGTGTCTCCTATCAAAAGTAATAACCACGGGCTGGATATGTGTTAAGTTCATAAGGATTAACTACCCATCTTTCTCTACAACTTGCTTTAATAAAATCTCCAGATTCAAAAGAATTCCTTCCAAAGAACAAAAGCAATAGCTTTCATTAAATAAATCCAAACAACTAGTATGGGAAGAAGGAAGACATGGTTTAAGTTGAGTAAAAAAGAAAGAAGTAATACTTCTTTAGCACTATTGGTTTAAACTAGAATATCTTGGACACAATATTAGTGAATCAAATCAGCCTTTTCAATAATTATGGCATGTTAAATATGGAACATTATCATGTATTTGAAACAAATAAAGATAAATGCCTTAAGTTTACATATAATTACTTTTAGCAAAGAACATACTACCTGAATCATTGTCATTTTTACAATGAATAAAGACATCTTCCTACCCTGAATGTGCAAAAGGCTTTAGTTAAATATTTAAACTTTTCAAGGGTTATATGCAAATAACTAATTATTTATCTTATATGGATACTTTGTGGAAGGATATAAATTTATTCACTGAACAAAATAAAACCTATTTTGAAATCAAGCACACATGTATACTTGAAGATGGCATAGCTGGGATTTAATCGCAGTGTGACCTAAGACTATAGTCTGGTCTCTGATTTGGCCCCTTTTACACCTCACAGAACACAGCCAGACTGATTTTGTGTGGATAATCCAGACTTTTGCTTTTTCTGCATAACCGACCCGATCTCGGCAGCTCTGCCACTATCTCTCTACAAACTCTCCTTGAGGGCTGCATTTTACAAATCTTCCTTTAAAAGCCTGTATGATACATATCATCTTCCCTAAGAACATCACATTTTGAAAAACACTAGACTTTTAAAAGAAAGGCTACAGAACACAGACGAAGGGATCTCATATTCAGGTACCTCAGATCAGCAAACATACTGATCCAAGTGCCAAGAGCTGCGACCAAGACACTGGATCCTCTAAGGGGTCAGCACATGAAGGCCGCCTCTGAACCCACATAAGACAGCACAATGAACTGCAGTGCACTTGAACCCAGCCTTTTACATAAAAGCTACATCGCTTTATATGAAAGAATTGTTCTTATTGTTGGTTGTTTCTTAGAATACGGCAGCGTTTCTCAGTCTAGTGTTATGCCATCTACCCTGGGTATAAACAGAAAAAGCTCACCCTCTTCAGACATTAATGCCATTTGAAAGGCAAGATCAATTAAATGTCACATAAAAATGGGAAATATTGTTGCTTTGTTTTAAAGCTACACAGGCCAACTCTCTACTCTTTCAGGCTCAGTTGTGAACTGGGTTAACTCAAGACACATCAAGAATTTAAGAAAAAAAATAAAATAAAGATTCTGACTAGTCATTCACCTGAGTAAAAAAATCTCGGCATTTCATTGACGCCCTGCACTAGGGAAACCCAGCAGCAGGCAGTATCAAGAGAACCAGCTTTGGAATCAGACAGGCCTGGTTCAAATTCCTACTCTAATAGCTTTGTAACTATGGGCAAATTACGTAAGCTCTCTGAGTTTCAAGTGCCTCATCTCTATAATATGAATAAGGAGAACGGTGATGTATAGTTTTATGAGCATCAAAATGAGATAAAGGACACAAAAATGGACACACAGTAGGGACCCAACGGTTCCCATGGTAGTTTTTCCTTAGTTTGTCAAACCTTGGTAGAATATTATTCAAGGTCATACAAGGCTGGCCAAATGATTGCTATTTCTATTTTTCAAATGACAGAAACATGCACAAGGCATTATACCCAGGAATCTACAGGATATTTCTATAATTGGTTTATTAACAACCTACTGGCAATAATCAGCTATTGACAATGTGCTGTGGTATATATATTTCATCTGCTTTAATATTAATTGAAACCTTACCTGGGATTATTGATAACCTTCACTAGGGCTTCATACAGCTCTCCTTCAGTAACTGTCTTCCATTCTAGCAGTATCCCCATACCTTTTGCCTGTACCCGGGTCATAGTGTCATAATGGTCTCCAAAGAGTGGGATTCCCACTACAGGAACACCATGATACATAGTTTCAAAAATACTATTCAAACCACCATGGCTCAGGAAGGCTTTAATATTTGAATGCCCTAAAGAAGGATTAAAAAAAGAAAACAACTTAGAATATTGTGTATTATTCTAGGAAGAGATTTTCCAGAAATTTCTTAAAAGCTGATACTATAATAAACATGCATTCCAGATATAGGATTTTTAAAGGCACAGTTTCACAGATTCTTGCTCTATACCAATTACAATGCTTGTTATATACATAATTATCTGATTTATATATATCAGTTAAAAGCCATTTTTAAGTTAACATTTATAACTTTAAGAATTTTATCACAATATCTTCTCCCAAAACACAAATATCAACTGCATTCAAATGGCCAATAATTAACAGGATATCAATGAAAGCAAGAAATGACAAAAAGTACCAGGGGGCAACCACATTCTACTAAACACAGACACCCACTTTCTGGCTACTCAAGCATTTATCTATATTAAAGTCAAACACACTTTGCAAAAAAACATATGTAAAAATGTGGGGCTGGATTCCAGATGTCCATGAAGAGTTTCTGTGCTTATCCAAAGAGGAACATTGTATGGTGCTTAGCATTTACAACATTCAAGTCATATCAGCATCTGTGCTACACAATCTTAGGGTCTGATTTTACATTTTAGGTATAAAAACACGTAGGGACAGACAGTTACAAAAGTTAGTTGTAAGAGATGGGACATCACATAACATCTAGCTGTCATGGAGATAAAAGAGATAATTCATCAAAATTAATGAGATATTTAAAAATCCAGATCTCCTTCTGAGCAGAAAGTTTTGCATAAAAAGTGTAAGACAAAGAAACACTGCACTCAGGATAGGTGCTATACGGCCAGAAAGGAATTACAGCTTGCAAAAACACAAACATTTAAAATAAACATACATCAAGTAAAAAAACGAACTGTGTGTGAACCTGGGTCTCAGTGGGGCTCCAGGACTCTCCCACCTCAACATCTAGCGGGCTGGTCACTTCAGTGTCTCTTGCTCTGACCCACAAGCGGCTTCTCAACTCAGCCCAACTAAGGGATCTACCCTCGCAGTGGATTTCAAACTTTCTTTTCAGTAGTAGAACCGACCCTTTTTCTTTGAACAAAACTTTATTATCACCAAGCCCAGCAGTGAAAAATAATGCAGAGCTGGTGTAAGGAGAGCAGGGGGGAGTGTCATGAGAGGAGGGGAGGGGAGACACACTGATTTGGTTCCTGCTTCTCATCCTGGAGGAATCCTCTGAGCATAGTTAGAAACCAACAGAGGACCCACAGAGGTCATGGCTAGAGTTAAAAAGGATGCTAATCTCAGAAAAGGCAGAGAGCTGAGATTCTGAGGAACCCAGAAGAGATGTGAACTTGAGGAGGGCCTCTGGGTGTAGCTACACCTTACTGTAGAGCCTCGCAGAAAAAAAGCCATGAGACCAATTTAGATGCTCCCAGACAGCAGTGTCCCCTGCTGAACTGAGATGGCTGATGGTCAAGATATCTTATTTAAATTTACTGCTTCCTTCCTACCTTCTATGGAATCTGAAGTCATAATGGTAAAGACATAACAAAGAAAAAGAAAAAAAATACAAACATCAAAAAAGGTAAACTGTCTTATTATTTTTTTTCTCAGTTTTACCATTTATAGAATAACATTTATAATAAACTAAACAAAAGGAATTATTTATTTATATACTTACTGTTTTTCTTACTGTTTTTTAGTTACAAAATTCAATTTGCAGGTTTTTAGGGGCTCAATTTAGCTTCTAAAAGATATTCTTTAAAAGTCTATTTTTAAGACTATAACTTAAAGCTACTTTTACGTAATCTGTTAGATTAGTATTATTGAAAAAATGATGGTCAATATTGCCAAAATCAGTAACATTTTTATAATTTCCTTAATAAGTAATATCTTAAAGGATAATATGGCCTTATATTTTCCTAGAGATTTAATGAATAAAACAATTTACATTTTACTATCTGTGCTTATTAAAGAGAATTAGATTTAGATTCAGATATCTTAAAAGATATGCATATAATTGGTATTTTAATTTTGAGTTGAGGATCAGAACCCCAAGAAATAAATAAATCAAAAGAAATAAAGTGTTCCAAAGTGCCCAGTGATTTAGGGTAAAATCTAGGCAGATAATCCAAGTAAAGTTAAAATAAATTGACTGTGTTTTCGGCTTCCTGCCTCTCTGTGGTTTCAAACAAATGAATAATTTCAAATTTCTCTGGGTTCTCGGATACATCTGTAGTAAAACTATAACATACATCTAAATTTTCACTGTTTTAATTTTACTACTTTTAGCTGATCGGCATAACTAGGTATAACTTTACTCACCACTAGCTTATATAGTATTAAGTATATTTTTCAGAAAATTAAAATTTGTGACTGGTCTAAAAATTTTAATTTATAGGCCTAAATGATTATACTTTAAAATTATTTGCCAATAACTAAAGGTTTGACTTGTTGGTCTGAAATCTAGGACTTAACGCACTAGATAACATAACGATTCTATCATACACCATACATGTATTGTATAAACTCACATTTACACAATTAAAATCTAAAAGCCAAGTAAGCACCCACATGTCACTGACTTACCAAGCAGGTCATTTTGTGGTAACCATTCTATGAGCTTGGTGTTGTTTCCCAGATTCTTTGGTTTGGTTCCAGAAAACCTGAAATTTACACCAGACTATGAATCTTCCAAAAAATCACACTTCACTCCTGGTATGAACTCTCTGGTTAAATTTTTGGATTTAAAATAAATGTTACATGATCTTTCATTGATATTCTTAAGAGGGAAGCCATGTTTTAGTAACAACAAAAATTTCAGTTTCTTTTTCACATTTTCACTGACTGAGGGATAAATAAGAAACACTCTGATTATACTGAGATCTATTTTCCTTCAGCTCTCCTCACCTATCCACAGAGATGCGGGAAATAGCAACCAAATGACCCTATGCTAGAAAGTCATTTTCTACCAGCACCTAGAAGGTGAAACAGGAAGGACCAGCAAGGGCCACCACTGGGCAGCCAATAGCTCCCATCTGGACACCCAGAAACTGAGGGAAGGCTCGAGAATTGGAAGAAAGCAGGAGGTACTCTTCTCTAGCTGGGCCCCAGAGACAGTTCTGTGGGGCAAAGGACATAATTAGGCTGTTTGCTGCCTTGATCGTTGAAAGATAAACCATAAAGTGCTTATCAACTGAGAGAATGGCAAGAGTTTGAAATGAGCAGATACAAACTCTTCCAAATAAAGTAGAAGGGGCACTTTCTGGGTTAAGCCTAACAGAAGAAATCCAATAGGACTGGAATCCAAAGGGAGAGATCTTAAACCATTGCAATAAAATATGTATCCATTTCATAGCTTAGCCAGGAGAAGTAGGAGCTAATCCTCCCACAGGTGTTACAAAGGAAAAACCCCTATTAATCAGAGCCTACTTGTAATGGCTTGACACTGGGGCCGACCTTGATCACTGCTGTATCCCTAGAGCCCAATGGTGGGGACAGGTACTAAATAAATACACACTAAATAAGTGTTCAGATCCAAGTTTAGACACTGGGTTAGAAACTCCAGAGACAGACACATGTTGGCAGTGCCTCCCAAAAGCAGTGGGGTCTGTTTTGACTAGCATTAACTGGCAAGTTACTGTATTTTTAAAGGCCTGGTCTCTTGGATAAAGGAAATCGAAAGCATTTATAGACAAAGTGGGAGCCCAAAAGGTTCCATGAAATATTTTACCTATTTAATCATTCATCCGTCATTTTTTCCTCATTCCAACACTGACTTGAAGGAGTATATAGAAATGCATGCAATTACACATTTTTAAGTGACAATAAATAATAGAAGGGTAAATGAGGGTAACATAAAAATGCACCCATCACAAAAATACATCATTGTGCATCAGATCTTCTTTTTATGCTATGGGCTAGATGTCTTTTTATCCATCACAGAGTATTATATAAGTTAATCCTTAGATTTCGATACACTAAGAAACAAAATGAAAAGTCAAAGGCATCCTGGTAATATTGCCAGGGAATCAATGGGCTGTGCTTACTCAGACCTGCGGGCTAGGTAAGAGGATATGGAAAATCAAGAGTGAAGAAACAATCTATATTATTACCTTACCTCCAAATCACTTTTTGGGGCAACCTCCCCAGAGCTCCTGCCAGTTTGTTAGCAATGTCTTCTGACAGATACTTGACACCAGCTCCGAAAGATACCAGGACAAAGCCATGTTGATTAGCACCATTCACCCACCTTTGGAGATCCTGCAAATCAAAATGTGGCAGTTAGTTTTATGAAGGAGTAATACAGTGTCATCACAGCCCAGTTTTTAAAAAGCCTTCAGACAATTTTCTTAAACAATTAAATAGTGAAGATAATATAATATCTTCCTTTAGATAACTGCTTTTTTAAAAAAATATTTCACTGAACGATGTTAACTAAAATAAGGAGGGCAGATAGTTCATTTGGTTAAGATCAATAAACAACAACAAAAAATCAGTAATTAATGACCTAAGAACTCAGACAGAAGTAAAAAACAAAAAATTGAAACTCATGTTTAAAACATGGTCAGATAAATTTGTATGAGGACATAAGTGAAAGATTAGACACATGACAAAGACATTAACTACCACCCCCCCCCACACCCACCCAGGGAGACTTTTATTTTAGGAGTGGGCTGATTTTATCTTGGTCTAAGTTTGATAATTTTCATTTCTGAAGAGCATACTGTATTAATGACTGAGAAAGAGAAGGAAGTAGCTAATAGTTCCAAACATCCATAGGCCTAACAAGTTTTACTATTCCTCTAATTATTTCTTCAACTCACACAGAAGAGAAATCATGCATACTGCATAGTGAGGCATCCAGGGGTTCTGGAAATCTCTGAGCAGAAGCTTTCTCTCATTGAGTGGGAAAATGCTAAATTCTCAAACATGTCCATCTACAGCTAATAGATAAGGGGCCATGGCATATCTGATGTTCAATAGGGACAACTGTCAAATTTCAGGAATACTCATTTCATAGGAAGACACATTAACACATTTCAACCAGTATTATTGATTTAACTGAAGATGAAAGAAGTTCGTTTTAAGGGATGCCACCCTTGCTTCATTTTATTCTGTAGGCACCAGCTTGTTTTTATGGTAAGTTATCCCTTTGAATAAGTCTTTGTCAAAGACACTGAGCTTCAGTTTCCCATATAAAAATGAATAAAGCCACGGCACTTTGAAGAACACATAATTCCGTTGTAAGAAAAACAAACATGCTGTCTACTGGCAACACCTATGCCATAATATAGTCATGGAAACGGGACAAACACACTGTGTATTCATAATGTGCAGAGCAAGCTGTCACTGTTATTATCTCGCAGACCCGGTAGGTCTCTCGTTCAGGATGAAGAAGTTACCGAGACGACTGTGTCGCCCGTGCTCTTTGCATTTCACACCACTGTCTGGCATAACCTGATTTGAAGCTGGGAGGTAAGAAGTACAGTAAGAAGTATCATCGCAATGGCATCACCACATAGCTCAATACTAAGTATTTATATGGAATGTTAGCCCTCTTTATGTCTTTATTTTCTTTGCTTTCTTTCCCTTTTCTTTTCCTTTTCTCACTTAATGAGATCTGTGTTAACTGGCTCTATCCCACTTATATTCTTAGCAGGGAAGAGAGGACCACATTTTATGCCTCAAATCAATTAGTGAATAGTGTCATTATATGACCAAGAGTGATGATGGAAAGGAGGTACATCCTTCCAGCTACTGAGTGAGTAAAATAGGCTATAATTATTCGGGAGGGAAGAAAACCTTATCAAAACACCTCATTTTCCAGGAAACTCTATTTGTTTATGAACATATAAAAGAAATCGAGACTATATCAACTGTGGATTAAAGCTTTTAACTTATATTCTACCACATTTACCAAGACTATCACGTGCTGAAAATTTAACAGCGTATCTTGTAGATTCAAAGTAAGAAACAAAACAAACTGATTTAGAATTTTCGATTTATATATAGTCTTAAGCCAGATATACTTAGAACAATAGAATAATCTGCACAGTAGAATAATCTGAATTCATATGGTGTTTTCTGCCTATGGTTTGTCTTCAAATAATTTATCACCTACTATCCAATTCTCTAAAGACAAAAATTTCAGGGTCAATGCCATTTACAAAATGTTTACATTCAGAAATACTAAGCGTTATGGGAATAACATTATTTAAATTTCGTTTCCCGAGGACTTAAAAGGTCTTTGAGTTTCAACTGACTCTTTGTATACATGTTTGTTCTTTGTTTTGCATGATACAAAATGAAATCCATAAACCTATTTTTCCAGCTTTTTTCCTACCATAGTCATTAGCCGTAACAAGAATATATTCAAGTATATAATCTTTATCTGTATGGAAGGGAATAGAGAAAATTTTATTCATTATGGTTCCCTCCAGGGAAAGTACTCAGCATTTTTAGAAGATAATACTGCACTTGGCTTGGAGGGGAGAGTGAGGCCCCGAGGTGATATCCCAGCTGCTAGGTCCTGAGCTGGAGACGGAACAGGGGAGTGAGAGGTCGGAGTAGAGACAGTGAGGGGCAGGGGCCGCTGGGCCGCTTGGGGATGTAACCCCTCCCCGTGATCTGTGATCTCCAATCTGCAGCCTCAATTCAGAAAATGTCTGGGGGGACTGATGTTTTATGGGAACATAGAAGGGGCTGGGTTTGGGGTTTGGCTGATACAGTGACCTTCTGGTAGCATGACTAGATGCACGAGCCAGAGGCCGAAGGGATCTAGAATTTGCTCAACTTGTGGTGAAGACTTTGGAACCAGAACTTCACAAAAAGTGTGCTTAGGTCTCCAAAGGGCTGGAAGGCCAGGCGGCATCTCAACTCTAGACATACATACCGTATTTTCTGGAATTTAAGACCCCATCAGTTATAAAATATAAACTGATTCAATAACAACTCTTCACTAACCCCCCCCTTCATAATACATGTAATTAATGTTAAAAAAAAATTCCCAATTCTAGAAACTTACCACTGTTAAAAATATAGATACTTTAGAAACCCCCTGTCCTGGGGCAAATACCAACTTAAAAAAATTGGACTGAAAAAAAAAAAACCTCACAATATCAACAAAAATAATACATATTTAAGACTAGAGTAAACCTAAGGATGCACATAAAGAAAACAAGAAAATTTTACCGAAGGACAAAAAAGAAAATCTATTCAAATGGAGAGATGTAACATGGGCTGGGAAGGAAACATCAAAGTTATGAAGATGCTGATTTTTTATAAAATTAAGTTCAATGCATCCTCAGCCTACATTCCGAAAGGATTGTTATGGAACTTGAAAAGCTGAGCCTAAAATTCATTTAGAAAAGAAAATGTACAAGAGAGGCCAAAAAAATTTTTGAAAAAGAACAGAGAGAGATTACCCTTCAAGATATTAAAATGTACTCTAGAATCTAGAACCATCACAATGCATGTCTTCATTATTAGGAGAAGGAAGATAGGAAGTCAGCGTTTTCATCAGCGGAGAAAGGAGGCCTCCAGCTACTGATTCAGAAAAAATAGTGAGTTAGATCCCTCCACTAACACAAATTACAGAAGGATTAAAAAGTTAAATTGAATTAAAATATATGAAGTACTTGAAGAAAACCCCCGAAGATAATTTTAGTGTATTTGGGTGGGGAAGGCCTTCCTGAGCCAGTCACAGACTCCAGAAGTCATAAAGACTGACAGATCTGACTGTAGAACAACAAAAATCTTCTAGAGTATGAAAGACATTTTAAAGAGCAAAAGAATAATAAATAGATGCAGAAGTATTTGTAACACACAAAACAAAGAATTAATACCTAAAACAAAATAATGAGGAAAAAAACCCCCGCAAACAACACGAGAAAACACCTCTTTCACAGAAGGAGAGCAAATGGCATAAAACATGGATAGATGCTTAGCCTCAGATGGATAATCAGAGAAACATAAATTCAAATTGTTTTCATCTCTTGTTCTCTCGGTAGTCTGTATAGTACTCTATTAGATGCTGTCAATATACTATTACTTAATTGATTTTAACTTAAGAATTGACTGTAGTATTTCCCTTTAAGTATTACTGCTTTATAATTTTCTGTCAACTGTTTTGTTTTGCTAGAAGGATAAAATGCCTTTTCCTAAGTGGACTCTGGGTTTATTTTCCAATTATTTAGCAAACTTTTCCCACTTTAGGATTATCTTTTAAATAGCTCTACCTTTTTTTTAGTAATTTTACATAGTTTCATTTCTTTAATTTTTAACCTTTCCTCACCAGACTTCTTTTGGAGGAAAGAATGAGACTGGAATCCATCTTTATTTTTAAGCAAACAGCCAGCCTTCTCAACACTACAGAGTATTTCATCTTGTCCTCATTTATTTGAAATGCCACCCTCTCAATCAATGTCTAAATTCTATTCTTTTCCACTGATCTATTATCCATCCATTCCTGTGTCCTGTCAAAGGGTTTTACTTACTGCTATTTTATAATACATTTTAATATTTGCAGGGATAGATTTCTCAATACTTTTCATTTAAGGACTTTGTTTTTTAAACACATCAACTGCCACGTGTTAGCAGTACCACTTTTTCTTATGTATGTTATGGATATTTGTGCATATATGTACAGAATACACACCTCACATCATGTACCATACGAGTTTAGTAATTGCATTCAGTCCTTGATACTTAATTGGCCAGCACTGCATGCTCGCTGGTCCACTAGATGGCAGGGCAGGAACAGAGCATGGATGTCCGGGCTCTGCTGAGTTTCCCAGGCTCTCAGCCATCATCACAGGCCCAAACCCACAGCCTGTCTCTATGGTTTTTCCTGCTTATTGTCCAGGGGAAAAACTCTGCCATTTCCACAATGTCAGTAAAAGCAAAATCGTCACAGGAATAGAACAAATACTGAGCAGGAAAGCAGCAATAGTCATAGGTGCCTCTCTCACTTTATGACCATGAATACTTCCATTTCTATGCAATTAAAGTAACCAATTTAGATACTTACCTATACTTTGCTATAATTTTATATACATAGCTTTTGAAAAGACCTTACAATAAGAATAATCATTTTATCTTCTTGTAGAGTTAAATACGGAAGGCGTCTTATGCCCTTTGTGGAAAAAAGTAGCATAATAAGGAAATATGGCTAACATATTTATCATAATCAAATGCTATATACTAACATGTTTGCTTTTTTTTTTTTTTTTTAACAATTGTGACCTGGTCCACATGATGTGTTTCCTGGTATGGCCAGATTCCTTTCCCTAGAGTAATTATACACCAAATGCCTTGACTTGGTTGTTGGAAGAATAGGCAATGAAAAGTATATCATCTTCCCCCTCCCCACTTCCCTCCCTAGAGCGCCGTTCAGGATGAGTGGGTAACGTAACCTGGCCCTGTGAGACAGCAGATGGGGGTGGAACAGGAGCCAAGAGATGTACCAGAGTTAGACTGGGGCAGCAAACGCCCCCAAAGTTTAAAACTTCCAATAACTTCAGGTAATATTTTCACATGGTGAATGTCGAGAAATGGAAGATAGTGAAAAAATATTCTAAGGAGTAGAGAGCAGATTCTGAGACTTTTAGAGAAGACAGTCATTGGGTGACTCCTTTCTCCTTTTTTATACACTTAGCCTCCTATCCAAAAACAAAACTTCCTCTGAATTGTACAAATGTAAAACACATCCCAATTCCAGAAATGTAAAAGTAGACTTTTAAAAGATCATCACTTCAGAATCAATGAAAGAATAGCTAATGAAAAGGTGGATGGTACAGGCCCACCTCTATCCTGTCTAGGCTTAATTTTGAGGACATCAGCATCTGGATAGACCCCTAAGGAAATCTTTAACAGCTCCGAGCCTGGGGACAGACTGGGCTGCGGAGGTTAGCACCAGATCTGTCCTGACGGCAGCCTATGACCCAAACTTACTCCTTTCTCCCCACAAAATAGAGCCTTGAGAGGGGGCCAGTGCAGTGGAGACACCAATAACACTGCATCCTTTGTCAGCCCCATCCACTCTGAGGCAAAGAATGCCTGGACTGTGAGAGAATCCTACACAGAGATGGTGACGGTTGAAGGGGGGTGGGTGCTGGGACCTCTGTTCTTGTTCCCAACACCAATATCAATGGGCCTCTTTTCCCATTTTAAAGGGCCTGATACAAAGAATGCTCCAATTTGGTCAGGTGGGCTGCACAGAACTGAAATATTCATTCTGCAAAATCTAGTAGATAAGAGAATAATGAACATTTTTGATATAAAATGTTTTAAAAACACCGCGGGACATCAAACGTGATCTTTGACTGCTAAGATAGTTAGCCAAGACTTAGTAAACAAACAATAATTAAAAATACCATTGAAACTATAAAAGTTACCATTCAAAACAAAAACGGACTAACCATTGTTTTTACTGAGTTAACTGGCAAAGAATTTGGTTTAAACCCCAATTCCACAGTTTGCTGTGCAATCTCCATCAAGTGCCTATTCTCTCTGAGGCCCAGCTTTCTCTTCTTAAAAAATGCTGATAATACTTCACAGGGACATTGTGAAGATTAAATGGGATCAAACATATAAAAGTGCTTTGAAACATAAAAATTATGGTGTTATTTTCCCAGGGCAGGAAGTCTGAGAAGCAACACACAGATGATGGACTGAAATGATAGCCACATTGAGAAAAGGAAAAAAATAAAGTTATTCTGCACCAAGACATTTTCTCTGAATTATACATACTCTCTTCGCCATGTTTTTGATTCTTCAGAATAAAGCCAGTTAAAACAAATACATAAATGAGAAAAAGTACAAAAAATGTTTTATATGCAGTATCAAATCTAGTTGTCAGTTTTTCAGAACAGTCAAGTAATTTCTAAGATTATCCAAAGGTGTTAAGCCACAACTAACCTGAAGAAGCAATACAGTGACCAATGTCAAGGAGATGGTTCTATTAAAAAAAAAAAAAATCTCAGAAGATGCCTTCATTAACACAGTGAACATTTTCAGGAGGATGTAATAAGTACCTAGAAGGGTGTATTCATTTCCACTGAGATTCTGCAGTATCTTTTTTCTTTCTCATAAGGCTTTTAATTGTTGCCAATACAGTTACAATTAAAAGAAGTAAGCAAAATTTGAAACCCTGATTTGACTTTGAAGACAGTTAAATTTTCAAGGTTCTTAAGACCTTCAAGAAACTGCACACAGTCAGGATGTCCCAAGGATATGATCATGGCAAGGTACCCAGGCACTATGGAAAGTAACCACTGGGTGTAAAAAGATGAAAATCTCACCAGGAAAAAAAAAAAAATCAATGCAAAAAATGACAGCTAAATCTTTCTTATGTTACAAAAGGAAATGAAGAATCCAGAGGTTTGGGGAGGATGAGAGAGATTTGAGCATGATGATTTGTAACAGACAAGGAGGACGGGGGTATGAAAGGGAGGGATAAAGATGCAGAAAGAGTAGGCGTATGTTGTCTTTGCACATGTGAGTATAGTGTACAGATCTGTGATCCTGGAACATTCCAAAACAATCTGCTGTCAACTCTAAACATTCACATTCCTGCAGGGAAAAAAAAGGACCATGGCTAACAAATACTTGTTTATCAAATAGTGTCTCGGCAAGTGAGGAGTCCATTCATTAATTCAGCAAATACTACTGACTACGTGCTGTGTACCATACCTGGCATTCTTCTAGGCACTTGAGATACCAAAGAATACATTTATCACCAAAAATTCCTGTCCCCGGAAAGTTTACATTCTCAATAACGTGGCTACAACCTAACTTTCTACCCTCACCTCCCATCAGGTTTCCACCCCTCATCTACTCTTTCTTCTTCAAATATAGCCTGCCCCTCGGTGCCTGGCATATCCTCCCCACCTCGTAGTTATTTATCAAAGTTCTCACAAAGGATACTAACTCTCTGTGAGATGTGCTCTCTCAGAGGACACACATCACATACCTTGTAGTGTGTGAGTTTAGGCACAAGATTTTCTCTCTTCCTGGGTTGTGAGACACCGTAGGTGCTCACTACTTATTTCTTTTCATAACTGAAGAAAGGCAGTAGTAATCTACGTCGTTAAAAGATAATAAATGCATTGCTTTATTTTTTCATTCAGTTCCTTAGATACGTAACACCGTCTCTTCTCTAGAATTTGAGCTAACGAAGAGAATGTTGGGCATTTTAAAATTCGAGTTTAACTACATGGCCTGCCTGGAGAAAATAAAGGTAGGTTCGTCAGCCGGTCCATCTGTCTGCCCTCTTTCCTTCCAGGAAAGGCAAAGTGAAAGCTTCTTTGTGATAATCACAATATTATGCCAGAAAGACACGATGAGGGAGGCAAAATTCACGTCTAGTGTGAAGGCGGACAAGGGAAATGGCTGTAGCAGAGCGAGAAGGGTGCAGGAGGAGACCGTCACAGGACAAGATGAGGAGACCGGGGGAGATAAGGTGAGGCTCTAAGGCTGAGAAGAGGAAGCAGTGGGTGCAGGTGCGTGTTTGTCAGAACCAAAGACAGTGAGGGGTTGGGAGAGGATGGGGTTAGCATGATTTTCAGGTTTCTGGCTTGGAATAATTCTGTAATTAACCAAGAGAAGAACCCTATAAGGAGAAGCAGGTCTGAAGGGGGGAAGAAGAAGAAGAGTTTATATTTGAACGTAATGAATTGAGATTTCTGTGTAATATCCAAGTGGAACTACTTAGAAAGCAGTGGGAAACAGAAAACTTGGAGGGAAAATTGGGCTGCAGATACAGTTTTTTAGAGCTCTCAAATACATCAAGAGGAAACACATGAGTGTTATGGACAACCGGCGGCGACACAGTGGCCTCTTTAAGGAGAAGCGAGAAAAAGAGATTCTGGGTCTAGAATACCTAACAGAATAAATCAGGTACATTTCTGCTCAGAGCGCGAGCTAGAACGTGGCCCCCTAGTTCAGTAAGTAGGAGAGCAGAGGACCCATGGCACCCGCTGCAGCTCTAGCCCAGGGAACCCCGTAAAGGGCCGAGTGGGCCCTATACTCAATCCAGTTCCTGCAGGGAGCATCCCAAAGCAAATCAACACCACGAAATGACCATCAGTTACTCTGATTCCACAAAGAGTCCTACTTAATCTGATGGCTTTAATTCCGTGGAGTCCCCTGCTGGGCTCTCCAGACGCCCTTCAGGCTGAGAAAAGCTGAGCTTTTCTCTGGAGTCTCACTCACTGAATTCAGTGCTATTCAGGCAGAAAAGACAATGACTTCCTGACCAGCAAAGCTAGCACCTGGCCTAAAAGAAGGTGATATAAAACACAACAAGCAAGTTTGAGAAAGGGAGTCCATACCAGTTTTTATTTTTCTTTTTTATTTATTTTTATTTATTTATTTATTTTCTTATTTTCCATTGAGAAATTCCTGTATAAGATATCTGTATAACTCCCTGTCCTATCACAAAATATAGCTTAGTAACATAAAGAAATGGACATGGTAGTTCACTGACAAGTACGTCTTTGCTATATGTCTGAATTAAGATGCCTTTGATTAATATTAAAGGCAAGAGAAGAGTGAAATAGCATATAGCAAAAAGAAACTGGAAAAAATTACCTAGAAGGTGAGTATTCATTATTTACTTGTGCAAGAGAAGGATGAAATCATTTTATTCCTTTTACAATCTAATTTGATTATAAATCCTAACTATTTGCCCTCCAAAGTATTAACAAACCTATAATTGCCTCACTGGGAAATACAAATCAAAAATTCTAGATAATCTATTAATTTTTATTTTTTAATTTAAACTTCCCTTCATCAATTTCAGCATGTGATCAACACATTTAACAGCAAGTTATTAAAAAAAAAACAAACAAACAACTAGATACAGGGAATCGGTAAGTAGGCTATTTGGTAAAAACAACCTAGAGAGATACAAATTATTAATCATATGTGAAAATTACAGCAAAAGACATGGGAAGTATATGGTGTGGCAGACTGTATTTTCCCCGCAATAATTCAAGCACGAGTTCCAGTCTTGCACGTGCTTTCAGAACCTTGCTGCTCCCTCTCACGATGGGGCTGTGTCCACACCCCTTGAACCTGGGAAGGCTTGTGACTTTCCTGATCAATTGATATAGTAGAAGTAACATTATGTGACATTCAAGGCTAGGTCATAAAAAAGGCTACAGATGCCAACTGCTTCTCTCTCTTGGAACATGCACCGTCGATGCCCAGTCACCATACTGTGAGCAAATCCAAACCACATGGAGAGGCCACAAGTAGGTGTTCTAACTAACAGCCAAAACCAAAGCCTCAGCCACCAGCCAATATCAACAGCCAAACATGTGACTGAATGAACCTACAGATGATTCCAGCTTCTAGTTCTCAAGTTGTCCAGCTAAGGCTGCAGACAACGGGAAACACTAGAAAGCCCTTCCCACTGAGTCCTGCCTGAATTCCTCATCTACAGATTCTGTGGGCCAAATAAATGGTTGTTTAAATGTCACTAAAGTTGTCCTTACAGCTCTAGTAACTGGGATATCTCAATACATCTGCATTTGGTTAGTTTCTCAAGAGTCACAGATGGACTCTAAAAACAGGGCTAAGAGATCCACATGAAGTCCCTAGCAGAGCATTTTGTTCTCAGAAAAGACTGGGAGAATAGGAACTAACTGAATACCTATTCTGTGACTTTCAACCCATCTAAATTACTTCTTCTAAGAAAATAAGATAATGAATAAAGGTGAGGCCCAATAACACAAAAGAACCTAATTCTGAGCCATAGACCTGTGGTCCTCATCAATACTTCAATAGAGAAAAATGTAATATTTACCTGGTATTTTTCCAAAATAATTCTTATAGCCACATTCCCTTTTGATGTGTACTGATATTAGCAACAGGGACTGAGTACAGTGCCCTTAATCAATCTGCAGTCATATTCATGTCATCAATAATTCAGCAACAGTTCAACTGTTACTGGTCACTTGCTTTGCTCCAGGTAACAGGGGCCAGGAATACAAAAGAGCAAGACATGGTTCCCTGCCCAGAATGTCACTGTCCAGGTCAGACACACAAGCTTCACTATCAGCATCGCATGAACACTGCCTTTTCCCCATTTCTTCCCTCCATGCTGGGGAAACGGAGACTCTAGGAATAAATAATTTCAGAATATGCATTTACATTAAATTTCTGTAAATTCATTCTTGATTTCAGAGTTGAATTTCCAATGGAAGAGTGTGGCAACAAGCAATGAACACTTGTATGCTAACAGTTCCAAAACCAACTGGAAACACATTGATAGTTCAATTAAATAAAATGGGAAAAAAAATTTCCTTGGCAACTAAAGAATCCCTTCATAAATCAAAGAAAATCTCCCTTTTTCTGATATTATAATACTGATATTGGTGTTTCTAGATTCTAAACCTATAAGAGAAGAATAGTAAATGCAGAAACTGGCTAAAACTAGTCTAGTTCATAGCACTTCCGGGGTAAATCATTCAATTAGGTCCTTGCAGGTCAATGACAGCATCAGAGTACACCTGAGTCAGCTTCTCCCAAATGCCTAAAGAAATACATAAGAAGCTAGACAAATAGCAAAATATGCAATGAGACTGAATCCTAGGGCCTAATGGATATTTCCATTAAGTCTTGTGTCTTTCCATGTTGAACATGAGTGGTGCACATGGCTGTGAAGAAGGCAGGAGAAGTCTTTGGTTTCCTTTGGCTGTCAGCTTAGGGTAAGAGGCTATACAGACTGGAAAACTAGGAACTGACCCACCTCTTCCCCTCCATCTCACTCCCCCTTTAGATAATCTATTTTTACAACTCTTCAGGAAGTACGACTCCCCCTATGCAACAAAGCCAATGACCCAGAAAGGTCTGGGCAATGGCGCATTGATCCTGGGATGAGTAGGTGAGTCATCTCAGGGAAAGCATTTCTCCCCTGGGGCAGAAACGTGCAGAGCCAAGGTAACAGTGCCAGCTAGACTGTGTAACCTTCCATGCACTACCCTACGTAAAGACAATTTACAAAACAAATCTCACTCTCTGCTTGGATAGAGAAAGGGAAGCTCAGAATAAGATGAAAATCCTAGCTGGGCCCAGCAAAGGCTATACCAATGGAGGAAAATCATCAGAAGGCTGTGTCGGTTGTTATGCCTCCCGGTCTCCCTCCAGGCATGAGGGAGGCATGCTCCCTCCAGAAGCACTCCCTCAGCATCTTCATACTCTCAAGTCAATTCTGTGGAACTACAACTTGGATTGATCTGTTCTTCTATTTCACCATTATCATGACTTCCTTCCATCAACACAATTAACCACTGTGCTCCTAGAGAAGCTTGCAGTAGAAGTCTATCTTTGAACAAGAAACCCCAAATTTCCTTTCTCACTGATCTGCTTTTTGTCCTAATGCCTGGGCCCTCTCAAAAGTTTACTGCCCAACCTGAACCAGTGTATTTTAAAAGTCTTATTCAAGTACTCTCCACTCGGTGCTTGAGTACTCAATTTCTCTTAACTTCATCTATGAGAAAAATCTTAAAATTGTCTTTGACAATGCAAGGTCAGTCTGTTTCTCACTTCTGACCCTGAACCACACCAGATCATTCCACATTCTCTTAGCCTATCCCATCCTGCCCTCACTGGTAACTGGGTTCTCTGTTCTCCCTGCATCATGGTACTCCTAGCTATCCAAATTCAACAGGCTCTTCAAGGTCAGAACAAACACCACCTTCTACATCAATCTTTGCTCTTGCCAAGTTTAAGAATTTATTCTTTATTTCTCTTGATAGTACTTTACATCTCCATTATGGTACTGTCCACATTTGAACTTGTTATAAAATTATTTGCATACATATATCATCTCCTTTAGCAGACTATAAATTCCTTGAATACCAAAGCACCCAAAGTAGTGTATGGCCCATGACTCATCTACACTCAATAAATATTCATTGGATATATATCTATCCGATGGGTTACATTAAGTTTTCATTATTGTTTTGCTAAACCAAACCCATGCAAACATCCATCAACTTATAAACGGGTTTATTCTTAAGGTTCATTTGTAAATCTTTTTCTGAAATCTATGTGCATTTTCACAAAATGTTATTGTTATACGTGGTAATTTAGGATAATTGAAGTTGACTTCAGTACTTCAAAGATATTATGAATAAATAATTAACTTAAAGGTCATGTGGGAGATGCCATAAGAACCTAGCTGTGATGGATAACACTGTTCCAGTGGGAACTTTGGGACAACAAATTCACCTTCTCTACTCCTATTCCTGGGCATCAGTGACTGATGGACTTGCTGCATCTGTTAAAAAAAAATCATCTCTCTGCATATCTTTAAATGTAAGCAACTTAAAGAGTTTATGAATCTGAAATATGTTTGTAAAAGAGGAGACATGAAGGAAACCCGTAACAGAGCATTACAGCAAGAGAGCAGAAGTGATGTATATATGGAAAACCAGCCAGTATTTGTTTTTAATCTTGAAATTGTCTTAAATTTCACATAAAATTAAAAGATGTGAGACTTTTATCTTATAAAAGAGAAACATGGCTAAAGAAAAGGGCTTCAGTAATACTTCTCTTAGAAGAGGAGTCTTCAAGTATTCTCAATTGAGGAAAAATGGAAAGAATAAAGACTTGCCAAATCTTTTAAAGTCATATTGTTCACATATTTTCCTGATATACGTGATTTATTTCACTATGCGGCTCCAAAGGAAAATTTGTATGATGATCATCCACTAGAATGAAAATTGGAAAAATGGGTAAACCAATTTTCCCTCTAAATTAACAGCTACAAGGAAGTTTGCTGGCAAAAATCTCAACTATCTCACCTAGTTCTGAAAATATGTCTGAGACTAGGCAAACTGAGAACAAAAGTACAGAAGAAATACTGCGAAGAACAGAGATCAGATGTTTCAAGGATCGATCAAGTAAAGAGTTTTTGATGAGAGGTGAGTTTGCACATCTACAGGAGAAAAAGCCTTTCTATGGAAAAGCAAGAAATGAACATGGTCAGTTAAACAGCAGGGTGTCAGAGGGCTCAAAGGTTAAAAAAACAAACAAACCGCCCCCCTACCCCAATTTTGTGAGTTCATCTTGGATTCCTGTTACCTGACAGTTGATTCTGACAAACTGAATAATCCTCAAAATAGATGAAAAACCAACAACCAAAAGTCAAAAACAACACCAAGAAAGAAATTATTTTCATGGAATTAGAAATCATAGTCACAATATTAGACTAAGTATTGCAAAAAAATGTAAGAATGTACATATATTAATTTAAAGTAAAAATGGACAAATTAGCTTTAATATATTTGTAAGTAGCAGCTGTACACAGATGGCTTCTAAGCATACAATCCTTAAAAAAATAGCTCATACATAAGAGAAATGTGAATGTGGGAAAATTACCCCACAAGTGCTATTTGTAATACTGTAATCTGCTCCAGGAGGAGAACATGCAAATAAAGTGATAAGAAAAAGTGTTCCAAGGCTGGTCAATTGCCAGTCATTTTGAAATAATGCAACTCAAAAGGCAACGAGTGTGACCACACAGCTGGAATCACAATAAAGAATTTAGCACCTGGGAAAAGAGGAACCAGTGATCCCTACACACAACAGGTCCTCAGGGCAAATGCAGAATCTCCAGCTCAGCTTGGGAAAAATCTCTGCATACCAATCCAGTGTGGTAAAAAAAAAAAAAAAACCCAAAACTCAAAACCCACTGGTCCAAAACACTGCTGCTTTTAATTAACAGTTCATATACCATTTTAAGTCAGTGTTTACTGAATTTAAACAATCACACATAAATCTGTACTTCTCAAAGTGAGGAAACACCCAGGTGTAGGAGGGAATGCACACACCACAAAGCCATAAAATAAATACAACATCCTGGAATGTTAATTTTAATCTACAAATAATGTTAACGTCCTTTTTTTTTAAATAATAAAACAAATGAAGGTATAAGATTGTAGGAGAGAGTGCTAGTTGCCTAGCAATATCTATTTTCTCTACTTCCTTAGTAACAATTCCCAGCTTTTAGCTAGGCATATTGCAGCCCAAGTAAAGAGGACATTTTCCAGCCTTAGCTGAAGCTGAGCATGAAAGGGTGAGCAGCCAATGTTCTGGACAATGAGATGTAAGAGGAAGTAATTGGGCCTAGCAATGGCTGGAACACAGCAGCCATCTTGGCTATGAGGACCAGAGCTGCACTCCAGGATGGCAGAACAGAGAGCTGGATCCCTGTTGACGTCTCAAAGTTGCCATACTACCCTGGGCTGCCACCTTAGAAATTCCTTTCTGTGACACAAAAATACACTTCCATTGTGCACGACTATTTATTTGTTTTCTGTTTTTTGTGTTAAAACATAATTCCTAAGTAATGCAATTATGAAGAAGAATGCAAAATAGGAGACTTCAAATAAATGTCCATGTTTATGGCTGACTGCATACGGTTTTCCCGGTATCACCCAGGTGAACAAATTCATTACTCTGTGGTGTAGGTTTAAGAAGTACTGCATTGCAAATTATTAATAAGAATGCTAATTTCTGGATCATTTGGGTTGCTTTAAAGCTAGAATACTCTACCCATACTATATCATCAATCTCTAGTACCCTGGTGACTAGGAGTTGCACCTGAAAATCCAACCTCATGCCAGCATCACAAAGTCTGAAGAGCTAAAACTCATGATAGTCCTACTAATTTATTTTACAATTGAAGAAAATGAAGAAAGACATAAACTGAAACCAGGAAATCAGAAGTGGAGCTAGAACTGAGTTCCAATCCTAAGTTCTAGTGCCCTCTATTATAAAATGGTGGGACGGCCATATAGTCTATGAGACAGTTCAGACTATTATAAATTCCTCAGAAGAATAATGTTATGTAAATTGAAGATATTAATCCAAGTAATCCACAAAGAATTTTTTTTTACTTGATCAATGAAAAGATACTATGTTGCATTATATCCTCCAAGACTACATTTTACCTTCCCCTTTGCAGTGTACTGGAAGGTAGTGAAGAACAGTGATATTCATGAAAAACAAACTTAACTAATTTTGCTACTGGTAAACACTGTGTGTCTTATTTTCTCTTTTATTTTCTTTCCTTTAGTTTTTTTTTTTTTTTTTGCTTTAGTGCATATGTATTAATCCACCTGAAGCACAGCCAATGGAGTTTTAAAAAATGTGCCAACTGCTTCTTCTTCATAAATGTATTTTTATTTAATTATGATACATGACAAAATTGGACTAAAAGTACACCTATGTCAAATCTCATTCTTGTGTCATAATGGAAAGATTTTTTAAAAAGGCCTTTCTCCAAAACCATTACATACAGCCTAAATAGTACCCTGGATTTGATTTGACTGAAAAAATATAAAGAATACAAAATAGGTTATCCGTGTGTCTGAAGACACATGTAAGTGATGTTACTGAGCATACGTGTTCATGACACAATCTTCCTTCCTCACCACAGGTAAGAAGTGCATATTCTTCATATGCTTCTGAATGTTCGTAAAGCACATAAACGTCACCACATACTGATCTGCTGAGAGTGAGCTCAATATGCTGGAATGACATTCCATCTTACCTAATGAAGATAAATAAAGGGAATCAAACCAAGAAATGTTCTGTTCTATATGCCCAGGTACTGAATAGGCAAAGGACTTTGGAAGAAAAGCTAAATTCATTACACTTTAGATTCTTCATGGTAGAAAACTTCCCTAGTTGGCAAACAAATGACACTGAATTGACATAACATAACTATAATAATAAGCAAGAATACTACGCTATACATGAGCTGGGATATCTGCTTGTGTTCACAGGTCTTCCACAGTTTTGTCCTGTAATAAGCATGAGGATGAGATGAAATGGTGCCTGTAAATCACTCAACGCCATGCCTCTTCATGGTAAGCCCACACCAAAGGACATCCACCAGTATTATTTTCAAGGACCCTTGGTAGCGAAATTCTTGATGCTTATTCCCATTCAAGGAATTCTACAATGGCTTTCCTAACAACTTTGACCAATTCTTAGACGTGTTAATTTAATTGCTCATTAAATTTTTTCTTCTATAAATACAGTCTGAATTCCTTCCACAAAGCATCCTTATTTACTTTCAGTTCTTGACGATGGTTAGGAAGTCTGTCTCTCTGAGCCTTGTATGTAGTAGGTGTTTTATGAATATTTAATTATAGTAGAAGCTGACGTGACTTTAATGAGCTAAGAGCACGTTAGCAATATCAATATGTAAAGACCCAAATAAATAACTAGCGATGTGATGAGCCCCAGTAAAGGGGTACATCAAATTGTTAATGGAAGAGGCAAGCACGCTGCTTTCAGCTATAGAGGGACCAGGCAGAGAAGCATGTTCACCACTGCATACTCAGTACCCAGTAGAGTATCTTGCAGATACTTAACACTCAGTAAGCTTTAACTGAACAAAGGAAAGCAGGAGATATGGGATTTTAATAGGCATAAAGCAAGGATAGGACATCTTAGGCAGGGAAAGATTTAAAAATGCATAGACCACAAATTATAAGTTGCATTAACTCGTTCTTTTGGTGCATATTTATGAAAGGCCTATAATATTCCAACTCCAAGGACACCAAAATGATGAAACAAGATGCCTACCTCAGGACGCTCGTAGCCCAGTGAGGGAAAGATGAGTAAATAAATCCTTGCAATTCAATATGATGTGCTAACACAGACTATGGAACTCTGATAAAAGTATCTAAGGGTTCAGGAAGTCTTTCAAGTGAAGTGATGTTAAAAATGGGGACCAGATCAGTTGTGAGTGAATTGTGAGAAATAAAATTAGAAAGGTAAGCAGGTAGTCCTGACTGCAAGTATCAGGTTTTTGAACTTCATCATTTATGTATGGGAACCACACAGAATTTATCAAGAGAGAAATACCAGTGCTGTACTGTTTGAAGATTAATTAGTCATTGTTTTTAGGGTAGATTAGGTTCAGGGAAGAAGGACACTGTGACTGAAGGGTGAAGTCTGGGAAAAAGGTGAGCAGTCTTTGTAATTGTCACACATGAGGTCATTACAATTTGCAGAAAATGGGAATGGAAAAATAAAATGGAACAGAAAGGGACAGAAAACATATCCAAGGAAGAACCACCAGTATTTGCTGAAACCAGAAAGAAAGATGCATTGAAGTAGTTTAAGAAATATGTTATTTCATTTTTGATGTGTCATGGCTTTCAAGAGCTTTCAATAGAATATTAAAAAGGAATGCATGTGGTTGGTTGGCTATTGTGCAAGATTTAGAGCTTGGTATATATTTCTAATACAACATCTGGTTGAAAACCAAACAAAAAAAAGAAACAAAAAAAAAGAATGCCTAAGTTAGCCAAAGTGATTCCCTTTCTATAACTCTGTAGGTACTATACTTAAAGTCTTTGTTTCCATCTAAGCAACTAACATAAAAGTTACAAGTGCGTTCATGCATCCAACAGAGATCCACTGAGGACCTACTGTGTATATGCCAAATACCGAGCTCAGCACTGTCAGAAGGAAATAAATTTGAATGATTTATCTGTGAAATAGTACCTTACTCTACAATAATGGCAGGAAGAAGCTATTTAAAAGTCAAGTAATACTAACCTCACTCAGGAATACGTGATAACGTTTATTCTAAGCCCCACAAGGGCCTTTTTATCAGTACCGAATGGAATACCACAAAACACATAACTACTTCTACATGTTATTTTATGGCTCAGGACTTTTTTTGCCCCCAAGGATTTTCCCAACTAATTGTCTCAACTGTAGTTAGGTGTCATGCACCTTACTTAGGTGCTTTATCATTCACCAATACGGTGTAACTATTAAAATTTAAACTTAACGGTTATAGTATTTCTTTCCATCCTTCTAAACATAAGTGCCTAATGGCCTAGAAGCTGCTTTCAATGCCACTGCCATCATCTTGCATCCAGAATTGGTTTCATAACTTAATGTTTAAACAAAAAAGTCAGAGAGAATGTGACTGTGCATCTTAAGTACTGGGTCCTGCCATTTCACAGTTTTTACCTTGGACCTTAAGCCACAATTTTACAAACTAAAACACCATTAAAATAACAAGAACAAAAAGCAAGCTTGTTTTTCTTTTAGGCACCCCCCCAAAATGATTTCCCATTTTGGAGAAAAACAATCTTTTAAAGGGTCAGCTGTTTCTAATTTTGTTCTGATTAAAGTGTGATATATATCAGAGATCACATCTTATCTCAGAGGGCCACCGGTAATATACACAAAAGAAAACACCATATTCTGCATTAAAAAGAATTTCTTGGACTTCCCTGGTGGCGCAGTGGTTAAGAATCCGCCTGCCAATGCAGGGGACACGGGTTTGATCCCTGGTCCGGGAAGATCCCACGTGCCATGGAGCAACCAAGCCCGTGCGCCACAACTACTGAGCCTGTGATCTAGAGCCCGTGTGCCACAACTGCTGAAGCCCGTGCGCCACAACTACTGAAGCCCACGTGCCTAGAGCCTGTGCTCCACAACAAGAGAAGCCACCACAATGAGAAACCCACGCACCACAACGAAGAATAGCCCCCGCTCGCCGCAACTAGAGAAAGCCCGCACACAGCAACAACGACCCAATGCAGCCAAAAATAAATAAACTTAAAAAAAAAATTTTAAAGAAAAGGAATTTCTCTAAATGCAAGAGGAAAATAGTGTCTTTAGACGATTCCACCCTATTAATTTTTCTATAAGTTATCTTTTTATGGGACTTTAAAACAACATTTTTTTTTAAATAAATACATTTTTCTCTTATACCAACAGAAAGTTAAACAGCAAACTTAAATCCTGTTGCTTACAAACTAAAGCAGATGAGAGAGAAAAAAAGAAATAAAATGATGTTTTATTTACTGAATTGTTGAGTGCTAGTTTATTCAGCTGTCCATACTGGGTGATTCATTACAGCTGCTCATTCAAGTGAAAATGGAGAAGTGAATTCAGGAAGCAAAATATTCATAGCCCAATAAGTTGGTAAAAAGAACAGGTTTAGCTAAAAAGAATCTCATATTGAAAAGTATACATCAATAAAATTTGAACTAAAATATTATAACAGTATGTTTTTCTTGCTTTAAGCTAATTGCTATTGATTATTGCATGCCTAGTATATGCTGGGCATGGCATGAAATAATGTGCTTTACTTACTCTACTATCCTATTTAAACTGCAAAATACCACTATAAGGTAGCTAGTTTCCCCTTAATACAGATGAAAAACCTGCAGGCTCAAAGTGCCAGTATCTCAAAGATATAAATGGCTTAAAAAAGTTCCACCAAGGTTAATGTAAGTTGGAAAAGCTCATGATCTTTCTGCCAGCCATTAGTGCATCTGACCTCACAATTCTGTTAAATACCTGGGGGTCAAGTTACCAATTTTAACAAGAGAAGGCTGTTACTCAGCTTGATGGTAGCACTAACTCCCCTATACTCCCTTACAAAACATAATGAGCCGATTTCCTCCTCTTATTGATGTTTATTTCTTTCCCTTTAATAGAAATTTCCACATGCTTAAAAACTATTAAATTTCATCTTGTAACATTTCAAATTCACTTTTTAAACTATCCTTCATGTTGTAATACGCACAGATAGATGGAAAAATAATGACTACCAATTTTTCCTTTTTCTGTCAAATTGCAAATGAAGGTGAGAAGACTAATTCAGGCAATGGAGAAATCTAGATCCTGTCATTTCTTCAAGCTTAATTGCATCTAGTTTAGGTTCTAAAAATCTAATAAAATCCCAGCCATGCCAGGCTGGTTTAACATTCAAAAATAAATTAATCTATCACATCAACAGGCTAAAACAGCAAAAAATCACATGATCATATCAATATATACAGTAAAAGCATTTGACAAAATCTAACACCCATTCATGATAAGAACTGCTAGTAAATTAGAAATAGAGAAGTACCTTCTCAACTGGATAAAGAATATCTACAAAAAACTGTAGAGCTAACACCATACTTAAATGAAATAAACTAGAAGCTTTCCAACTAAGATCAGGAACAAAGGAAGGATGTCCCCTCTCACCACTCCTTTTTGACACTGTATGGGGATGCAATACATTAAGATAAGAAAAGGAAATAAAAATTATATCGATTGGGAAGGAAGAAATAAAACTGTCTTTGTTCACAGATGACATGATGATTAGAAAGGACAAAAGAATCTCCTGGAACTAATAAGTGACTATATCAAGGTTTCAGGATACAAGGTTAATATACAAAAGTCAATCACTTTCCCATATACATACCAGCAATGAACAAATGGAATTTGAAATTAAACAATATTATTTAAATTAGCATCTCCAAAAATGAAACGTTTTGGTATAAATTTAACAAAATATGTACGAAGTCTATATGAGAAAAAGTATACAACTCTGATGAATGAAATCAAAGAACTAAATAAATAGGAGATATTGCATGTTCACAGACAGGAAGACTCAATATTGTCAAGATGTTAGCTCTTCCCAACTTAATCTATAGATTCAATGCAATTCCATCAAAATTCCAGCAAGTTATCTTGTGGATATCAACTGATTCTAAAGTTTATATAAAGAGGTAAAAGACCCAGAATAGCCAACATAATATTAAGAAGAGGAACAAAATTGGAAACCTGATGCTTCCCAACTTCAAGACTTACTTTACAGCTATAGTAATCAAGACAGTACGGCATTATCAAAAGAATAGACCAATAGGTCAATGTGACAGAACAGACAACCCAGAAATAGACATACAAACTGCCCTTTGACAAAGGAGCAAAGGCATACAATGGAGCAAAGACAGTCTCTTCAACAAACGGTGCTGGAGCAGCTGGATATCCACATGCAAAAAAAATGAATCTAGACACAGACCTCACACCATTCACAAAAATTAATTCAAAATGGATCACAAATGTAAATGTAAAAGACAAAAATATAAAGCCCCTAGAAGATTACATAGGAGAAAACCTAGATGACCTTGGGTGTATCAATGACTGTTTAGATAAAACGACAAAGGTATGATCCATGAAAGAAAGCACTGATAAGCTGGACTTCATTAAAATTAATATCTTACTGCTCTATAAAAAATAATTTCAAGAGAATGAGAAGACAAGCTGCAAACTAAGAGAAAATGCAAAAGACACATCTGATAAAGGACTGTTATCCAAAATATACAAAGAACTCTTAAAACTCAATAATAAAATGAACAACCTGATTTTAAAATGGGACAAAGACCTGAACAGATACCTCATTAAAGAAGATATATAGATGGCAAAGCAGCATATGAAAAGATGCTCCACATTCTATATTGTCAAGGAAACACAAATTAAAACAATGAGATACCACCACACACCTATCAGAATGGCCAAAATCCAGACACTTGACAATACCAAGTACTGAGGAGGATGTGGAACAATAGGAACTCTCATTCATTGCTGGTGAGAATGCAAATATAATACAGCCACTTTGGAAGACAGTTTGGCAGTTTCTTACAAAACTAAAAATATTCTTACTATCTGATCCAGCAATTACTCTTGGTATTTACTCAAAAGAGTCGAAAACTTATAACCATACAAAAATCTGCATGTAAGTATTTATAGCTTAATCATAATTCCCAAACTTGGAAGCAGCCAAGTTGTCCTTCAGTAGGTAAGTGGATAAACAAACTGTGGTCCATCCAGACAATGGAACGTTATTCAGTACTAAAAAGAAACGAGCTGTCAAGCCATGAAAAGACATAAAGGAAACTTAAATGCATTTTCTCAAGTGAAAGAAGCCAATCTGAAAAGGCTACATACTACATGATTCCAACTATATGCCATTCTGGAAAAGGCAAAATTATAGAGACAGTAAAAAAAAAATCAGTGGTGGCTAGGAGTTGGTGTGGGGGGATGAAAAGGTGGAGTGCATAGAACTTTCGGGCAGTGAAACTATACTGTATGACACTATAATGATGAATACACGTCGTTATACATTTGTCAAAACCCACAGAATGTGCAACACCAAGAGTAAACCCTAATGTAGACTATGAACTTTGTGGGGTTATGATGTAATGATGTGACACAAGGTTCATCAATTGTTATAAACGTACTACTCTGGTGGGGGGTGTTGATAATGGGAGAGCAAGGGTATATGGGAAATCTCAATTTTGCTGTGAACCTAAAACTGCTCTTAAAAATTAAGTCTTTGAAAAATTTAATAATTTTTTTTCTCCATCCTCCTCTCTCATTTTCCTATCAATTTACTTCAATGGTTAATCTCTCATTTTATGAATCAGTAAATATTGTCAAAACACTCGGGGTCTTAATCTCGTAACACCAGTCATATAAATGTATATGAATAAAGCTGTAGCTAACATCCACTGAGGTTTACAGACATTAAATATTCTTTTTTTCTTTTCTTCTTTTTAATTAACATTATGAAAAATTTCCAGACCAAATATTTTACGTAAGACATAGCTTTCTCATCACTCATATGAATTGGAATCTATGACTGGGTCATTGAGAACAGTCACCAGACAAAAATTTAATATGATCCAAAGTCAAGTACTGCTTTGTTTATAGTAATGGAAACAAAATGAGGTTGAGCAAAGAGGGACAGATTTCTTACATGGTTGGAAGAAAAGGAAGGAATAAACTAAAAATGATGCTGTATTTTAAAGTAACATTATTACCTATGAAGACAACAATGCCACCAACAGTAGGGCTTTTGTGATCCCTTTTTTAGCAACTGATTATTAGTTGACAAAGATTCACTGCAAATTTTTAGTTCAAACTTCATCCTTAGACCTCCTACAGGCTATTAAATTTAGTTTTGAAATTTAGATTTTGCCTGTCATGTTTGAACACAGTGACAGTCAAAAGTTTACCAGAATTTATCCACAGAAATTACTCTAAGATTAACAATAATGATTAAAGTGCCAGAAAAATTAGGGCTTCACTTTTAAGGTGAGACTATCCTGTCTTTTTGGTGGTATTTTCTAGGCTACATCTTCAAATTAAATATAATCCAGCAATATATGGCTCTAGGACATTATATATATATATATATATATATATATATTTTTTTTTTTTTTTTTTACTTTAACACTATGTTTTTAAACACTTTATTTATTTTAGATGGCAGTGAGCAGCTACTGGAGTCAACAGCTATAAATGCATTCATCCTAAAGAATATTATAGATGTAGGAACCTGAGGAATGTTTTTCTTCTAAGGAAAATTCTTAAAAACTTTTCTAATATCTCTATACATGAAAATGATCCATCTATGAGATCAAAACAGTGAAAACCAAAGTGCAGTAAGTGCCACACGAAAGTAAAGTCAACAATGAATCCAATAAAGCATCTGTCATCTCTGTCCCAGTTCAGTGCTTACCTGTGATCCCCTTTTCCTCCTATCAGCTCTATTTCTGGGAGACAACGCTAGGCAACCAAGGAAAAATAAGTCTACATGTGCCAGGCACTTACAACTTATCATGTTTATTTTTACAATGGAATTATTTTTCTTATTTCATGGATTTAAAAAGTTGAGGTTCAGAGAAATTAAGTAACTTGCCCAATAACCTAAGACTAGTAACAGGGAAACCATGATTAAAACATAGTGCCTGGCCTTCAAGCCTGAGTCCATTCTAGTAGCAGGAGGCCTCCTTCCATCAGTTCCAACAAAGATGGTTTCCAAATGGAATGGTACTTGGATCTTATGGGAAAAGTCAAGGGACAATAAGAGAAAAAAAGGCAAAGCAAACAGATGGTAAAGATTACAGGGCAGAGATTCTTCATTCCGTATTAACAGGACGCTGCCTTTCCTGGCGCCACTTTCTGAGTGCATAATCCCAATCCTACTCTTTGCCTTAACTGTGTGCCTAGGCATAATGGGGATATGAAAATCCTTATTCAGCAAGAGAGCTGGGACATCAGGATGTCCATAAGGTCAGGTTTGGGGATGGCAGCCTCTTCCAGTTCCTTTAATGGAGGGCATGGTTCATATACTACTTGGCCATGGCATTTAGAATAACGTCTAACCCTCAATAAATATTTGCTGGCAGAACTGATGAACGAATGATATAAGTGAGTGGAGTCTATAAAGAAGGTGACAGAGAGCTAGAGATTGCTGTCCTTTACTTCCACTCGGGGTTTTCTTTCACAAGTGGAACCAGCATGGAAATCCCAATGGGCTATAAAACTGACAGACTACATGTAAGACCCTTTGGAGGTTTAGGGCCTATGATGTTTTACTCTGAATCCTCAGCATCTAACGGAGTGTCCTGCACAAGGCAGGAGCTCAACAAATACTGCTCCATCAGTGAGGGAGTGAATAAACAAAGGCTATAGGTATGAAGGAACTGGGCATTTTCTTTTATAAGGATGAATAATGTCCTCAGCTGAGATCCCCATCGGAGTAGGAAAGTCTATGAGCCTTAGAGATCCTCAGTGAGCTTGGGATGGAAGCTCAGGAAGACCTTCTGCAGTAAGAGAAGTCTAAAAATGACGCTGGACCTAAGCATGGATGTGCTGGTGACAGCCAACCTGTTAAACTTAGTGAAATTGAAAAATGACAAACAAGCAGCTAGTGGGAAGGAGTAACTCTGCAATAAGTAGAGAACATTCAGCATGAATCAAAGGTCAGAATGACCTAAAGGGGGCTTCCCTGGTGGCGCAGTGGTTGAGAATCTGCCTGCCAATGCAGGGGACACGGGTTCGAGCCCTGGTCTGGGAGGATCCCACGTGCCACGGAGCAGCTGGGCCCATGAGCCACAATTACTGAGCCTGCGCGTCTGGAGCCTGTGCTCCGCAACAAGAGAGGCCACGATAGTGAGAGGCCCGCGCACCGCGATGAAGAGTGGCCCCCGCTCGCCACAACTGGAGAAAGCCCTCGCACAGAAATGAAGACCCAACACAGCCATAAATAAATAAATAAATAAATAAAAATGAAAAAAAAAAAAAGACCTAAAATGTCAGCCACAGTGGTGGCAGAAGGAGGTCCTTGCTCCTGTCAAAGGAGATGACTTTTAAAATGTGCCTCACACATGGTGACCTTCAATAAATTATTATGGAAAGAATGGCAAGAGAAGGAAAAGAGTGACAGAAGGAAGGAGGGAGGGAGGGAAGGAGAAATGAATGCCCCCAAATCTGCCCAGCCTGACATTTTCCTTATTACTCCTTTGAAGGAGCTTTAGTTCTGCGTTCCCCAGAGGGTCTTATTATAAGGCGGTGGTCTTATCCTGTAAGCATTTCATAGCACAGATCCAGAACCCAGGGATAGAAAAACTGCAGTGGACCATCCTTGGGACTCCCAGGTAAAAAGCTCCTAATGGACACTATTTGTTATTCCTAGGTTCTAATGCCACATTCTTTAGGTACCTATGCTTTCCTTCATAGCATTTCCAAGTATTTCTTAATGTGATTAGAAGTTTAATAATCTGTCTCTTCCACCACACTTAAGTTTTCTTTTATTCCCAGGAGCTAACACAGTCTCTGGATTTAAGAAAGTGCTTCATGTATATTTGTTAAATAAATGAATAAACAACTTAAAAATTTTTAAGTGTTATTTTATGGTCTGATCTTAAAGATAAAAGGCTTTTTTGGTGTTTTTAAGTGAATAAAGCAAGTACTGCATGCTATTCCGTCTTTATCACACACACACACACACACACACACACACACACACACATATATAGTTTATGTAAGAATTGATTTCAAGAAATGTGACTGAGTTGTTTTTTTTTTTTTAACTTTTTTGGGTTTATTTTTATTTATTTTATTTATTTATTTATGGCTGTGTTGGGTCTTCATTTCTGTGTGAGGGCTTTCTCTAGTTGCGGCAAGTGGGGGCCACTCTTCATCGCGGTGCGCGGGCCTCTCATTATCGCGGCCTCTCTTGCTGCGGAGCACAGGCTCCAGACGCGCAGGCTCAGCAATTATGGCTCACGGGCCTAGTCGCTCCGTGGCATGTGGGATCTTCCCAGACCAGGGCTCGAACCCGTGTCCCCTGCATTGGCAGGCAGATTCTCAACCACTGCGCCACCAGGGAAGCCCGTGACTGAGTTTTAAAGTATACAATATTATTCTGGTAGAAGAGACAGATGAGGTTACATATTTAGCTTGTAATTCTAAAGGTTAGTTTAGCCCAAGCTCTTCATTTTGCAAATGAATACATCGGGCCTATCTTGATGAAGTAGTTCTGGATCCCTTAACCTAAGTACAAATACAAGCTATCTGAATGAAGCCTGTTGTGAATTTGCATCTTTCTGGGTACTTTAGTTTACATGATAGCTAGAGCCTATTATTGATGGATGGACTTACAAAGGTGCTATGCACACTTCATTCTTTGATTATGCAGAGAATGTATAACATATGAACTTAATTTAGATAGGTAGATGTTATAAGGACTAAAGTTAGGTAACAGAGTGTAACAGAGTGATGTCCTTAGCGTCTGTAACACTAAATGGCCCAAGAGGGTTATGTTCTTTGAGTTACTTATATTCTTCTTCTAGTTGTTTCGGAAGGGGTCTCCTTTTTCTGCCAGATTATTCGATTGTTATTTTTCACTATTTTCAGCATGCCAACATGAAAAATTTTTTTGCTTTTTTAATCTTCCATAGTCTTAGAAATAAAATAATCCAGCTGTTTTACAGGTATATAATTAGAGTGAATTAACTCTGGGGGAAGAAGGTCTAAGGGTATCTACTGTGAGTCAAGTGTATGAATTTTAGTTCCCGGACATTTTGGCAGACATTTTGGCTTCCCAAATGTCTTTTTGATTTAGATTTTACCCCTTGGTTTTCATCCAGATAAGCAAAACTGCCAGAAAAAGCCTGTTTGTTATTGAAGTTAGTGGGGGACATGGCACTAAAACTCAGATCTTTGGTTCTCCACTAAATGTTCTCTTAAAAATGCAGCTCACCTTAATATATATCTTTTAAAATCCATAATGTATAGTTCCCATAAAATGGCTCAATAATCCTTTACTTTTATATAATGCTCTGTAACTTATAGATACAAATACCATTTCAACAGATCTTCAATGAACATTTTTGACATAGACGAAAATATTATTATCCCCCTCCTTTTACAAATAACTGCAGGTGGAAAGCTCAGGTGACAAAGCTAGTAAGTGGCAGTCATCGGACACTTCAGTCTCTCGAATTCCAGAACTCTTCTGCTACTTACAAGGACACAGGTTTAATAACATGAATTAGTGAAGCAGAGCGAGTCTACAAAGGCTAAAAACAAACAACAACAGAAAAAACTAAGAAGTATTTGTTGAATTTCAGACAATCATAACTTCAGTACTTCCCCGAATGCATCCTTCTAAACCAGGAAATGTTTTCAACAAAATCTGTGCCATTTAAACATTTTCGATGCATTTAAATATTTTCTGCACATCTTTGCTTCTCAACATAGCGTTTGTCTGGCTTATTTAATCTGTGAAATCTACAAGAGTGTTAAGCACCCATTGTATTAGCACCACATCAGGCCCTGTAACGCTCCTATTACCACTTAACTCACGAGGACTGTGAGATCCGGTGCTGTAAAGAGCTAAAATGGCTGCATTCCCAGAATAAGTTAGAACTTTTAAGAGTATAATCACCCACGTGAGTGGGTAAAACACCCAGCAAGTGCCCCTCATTCTCTGGAACCATTATCTTTCCCTTTTCCTAACCAGACTAGTTATGCTGCTGGTATTGATTCATCTGACTTGATGTCTTACTGACACGAGACCTCCGATTTCAGTATAAAATATTCACTACTCCTAGAAAGGTAATACGTTAAATTGCTATCAGCCATTAACACAGCACTGAATAAACTTCTTAGTTCTCATCTACACTACAGCTAACTAACTGCATCTAAGTTTTGGAAACAAGGTGTTTTTTAATAAAAAGAAAAGGAGAAGGGGATTGATTTGGGAGCA
Organism: Balaenoptera acutorostrata; assembly: GCF_949987535.1. NCBI lineage: Eukaryota > Metazoa > Chordata > Mammalia > Artiodactyla > Balaenopteridae > Balaenoptera > Balaenoptera acutorostrata. Next base: position 118,189,434 of record NC_080068.1, on the reverse strand, counting down.
TTGGGCAGCCTGAGCCACAGTAAGGCTGACTGAAGGGGCTACAACGGGGTTCAAGTCAGAGGTAAAACACAGCAGAGGAGAGGAGAGCAGTAGAAAGTCGGTGTGTGTTTAGTGGGGGGTGGCTGTCAGGTTGGGGGGTGTTACTGAAAGGGAACAGAATAAGGAAAGCGAAGAATAGAAAGAGAAGTCGAAAAGCCACATGTAAACTTGACAGTTCTGACTAAGGCTGGCCACATTTTAGAGGGATTATAGATTTCCGTGAAAGGATGATATTGATAAAGTATTCCCAGCGGGTTAAAACATTTTGCTAAAGATTGCCTACTTTCCATACTCAGCACAAAAGCTTATTAATGAAACCACTACTGCGTAAAGATTATTTATTTATGTTTCTCAAACAAAAATGGCATTGTCTCGACTCCACTGGGTATGCTTTGTCCAGTTTGATGTTCTAATTAGCAATTCTTAGCATGATTAAATGCTAAATACACAGCTGTGTGAGGCTTCAGCTGGTAGTAACCAGTAGTGCCTAATACTGACTTTTTAAAGAGAAAAACAAAAGTACTCAAATACTGGATATAAAACTTTTCAGGCCCTATTCAGCTGAAAGAAGTAAAGTTATCAATATAAGCACTGATTATGTACAATGTGTGCATAAAGCTAATAGCTATGTAGTATTTTTCATCTGTTGAAAAGTTATTTGGACTAGGAATAAAATTAGCCTAAGCTAAGTAGCTGGTTTAGTTTAACTCACATAAATAACATATTATATATGATTGCCATTAAATCATCAGTTTTAAAAAGACTTAATTACTAAGCAAGTCTAGAGGGATAACTTATAAATATTCAAACATTATTATAGGAAACTTATATACTTTTTTGAATAAAATGAATTTTTGTACGTTCAACTGAAAATAAGTTGTACATAATAAACTAGTAGATAAATAACTCCACTTTTTATCTTTACCTAACTTTAGTCCTTATAACATCTACCTATCTAAATAGTTTAAAACAATGGAGGTTTTTCTATCTTCATAATAGAAAAGTGATCCAAATTACACGTCAGCATAAATTTCTACCCTTTAAATCTGTAAAGATCCAGTAAATAAACCTCGTTTGAAGTTTTATTTATGAAGCAAGTTACTTAAAACTCAATTGAAATAAGTTGTAACGAGAAAAAAACACCTTATTTGGTAAAGGCATTGTTAACAGAAAACAGGTTTCTGTTTCGTGCCTCATATGACGGACAGTTCTCAATCTTACACGTATTTCTATTTATAACTAACCCAAGTTTTCATGCATCTAAGCTTTGGCAACATAGTGGGCAAATTCCTTCCTTTTTTTACTGCTCTCCATGATATTCAACTAAGTATGAACTTTACCAAAATGAAATCAAATTTGCAAAGGCTTTAAGCATTTTCCTATCATTTCAATTTTTGCCTTTGAGAAGGATATTTTACAAAATCCACTCACAACTTTTCATAAAAAACTAAAAGATATAATCTTTAAGGTGAGAAGAAACCACATTATGTGTATGACTTGATGTGTTTTAAAATTCTCTTTAAGATTACACTTCAGGAAAATATCCTTCAATAAAAGTGGTAATTCAATTATATTCCCTGAAAAAAATGCATTTTGTGTATTGTGCAAAATAAAACCAAACGATGATTTGAATTTTAATCGGCTTTTTAAAAAGCAAAAATTATTTCTCTTAATACTATTTCTAATTATTCTTTATGATTTACCAGACAATCAAAGCTTCACCATATGTAAATTGCAAAATCAATCCTCTTTCATACCTATCCCTTGTCCACTCTCTGCAAGCCTCCACTTCCATGAACTAGGACTTAAAACACACCTACAGAGAGGTCTGCTTGACTTTGATTCTGTCAACATTAATTGCATCAAAAGTAAAAATGTTTTAATTTAAGAATGTAAGTCTGGATTTAATGTATGTATGATGCTCAAAATGTTCGATTTCACACCATCACTGAAGTGGAAAAGCCTTTAAAAACCAGTTCAATCCCCATCCACTCACCCACCCACGGCTTAGTGATAAAGAAACAGGAGCCCACAAAGAGAAATCGATCTCTCCAGGACCTAGCCAGAGACTTTGAATATGCAGCTGACCCCTGAACAACTTGGGGGATAGGGGTGCCTCCCCGCGGTCAATAAGCCCAGTATAATTTACAGTCGGCCCCCTGTATCTATGGTTCCTCCGTATCGGCGCATAAGTGGACCCATGCAGTTCAAACCCCTGTTGTTCAAGGGTTAACTGTATATATTCGTCCGGTTCCCAGTGGGTGCTCTTTCAACGTTACCAATGGACTGATGCAGCAGATGCAAGGCTGATTATTAAAGGGGAGCATGAATTTAAAGTCTTTTGTTGCTATTATCTACTTAGCAACAACTAAAGTTGTCTGGTGACATACGACCACATGTAAATGTCCCCAGCTAACACATGGAAACATCTGATTTGGTGGCAATGATAACTGATGGACCTTCCCTTCCAGAAACACCCACTCCTTGGATTCTAAAACACCACTTGACTTCTCAGAGTTCTTGGAGGCTCCTCTGAGTTTACCCAGCTGCTACATGATAGAGTGTCAGGGGCTCAAACCTAAGTCCTCCTCTTTCTCTACACTTCTCTGTAAGTAATTTCATTTATTCCCACCACTTTAGTACTGTCTTCTGGAAGATCACCCCCACCTTTGAATACCCAGCCCTGGCCTTTCCTATCAACTACATGCTCACATGTTCAAAGGTCAGCTGAACATCTGCACTTAGACGTCCACAGGTTTCTCAAATTCAGTATGTCCCAACCTGAACAATGCATTTTCCCTCAAAAATCTGTTCATCCCCCACTCTTTCCCATCCAGGAAATGACACCTACTGGTTATTTAAGCAGGAAACCTGCCTGTTTTCGAAGTATCCCCACTCCCCAAATTCGACCCCGGTTAATTCTACCTCCCACTATACTTGGAATCATCCTCTGCTCACCACCTCCGCATCCATCAACGCACCTCCTTCCTGAGCCACAGCAACATGCACTCATTCGGTCCTCCTGTCTTCTCTCTTCCTCTCCTATAATACTTTCTCCACAAAGCATCCAGAGGGAGTCTTTCTAAACACAAATCCAATCACATTTAAACTCATTTAGTGAAATCCAAACCCCTTTTAGTGGCAGAATCTTTGCTCACCTCTCCAAACCCAGCTGAGCCACCTGCCCTAGTCTCACACCTTCAGCTCTTCAGCCTCACTGATTTTTCTGGGGTCTTCAAAGTGCAAGTGCCTTCCACCCTGAGGATGGGTGTGTCCTTTGCCTGGAAACCTTCCCTCCCCTTGGCTCCACCTTCTCCTAAGGCCCTGCCCCGTCTCCTTGTTCTCTATCATTGCACCCTGTTGGTTTCCTTCCCAGCACTTCAGCATCGAAATTATACACCGTATTAATTTGTCTACATCTTTACTAGTCATTTATCCCATTAGACTATAAGCAGCACAAAGAAACTAACTTGCACTTAACATTACTAGCCCGGTGCCAGGCACATACTAGGAACTCAATAAACATGCACTGAATATATAACTAAATAGCTATCTATCCTTTTTATGAGTGGCCATCCCTTTGTGTTTTGCAAAACCTTTTCCCTGCCACACACAGGGAAAAGTTCTCAAAGGACTTTGCAGTGAAAAAGAAAACATCAAGCTGGTTTAGCTGTTCCTCACACTGGGCTGACAATGGTAGGCAGGGAATTTAGTTGTTAGCCTCAAGGTTTTAATAATATTTATCAAGCCATTTGAGCTGCTTTTCACTGATAAAAACTCTGGCAATTTAACAACGTAAAAACAATTTTATCCCACTTTTGCAAAATAAATTGGGCAAATGCATCAGCTTTTACAACTTGAAATTATATTAATTCAAAATGTATGTATGAGGGCCTATACTTCGCAAAGTGCTGCAATACTAGGTATGAAAGTGGGTGGGATATAAAAGATGACTGAGCCGAGAGCACTGCTGTCAAAGAGTTTCAACTGTATTTTCTGAGTAAGCAAGCTAATGTAAAGACTGGACACTAAAAAACAAACCCTTTCTCATTTTGTTATATTTATAATATTGATATATTATAAATAAAAAGAAATGTTAATGGGTAGTGAGCATTTACAAAATGCTACATAAAGTAAATGACATTCTGCTTGCTACTAGATTTTGGATATAAGATTGTACATAAGAACAAAAACAATTTCAGCATATAACTTCTTAGGATTTTAGAAATAGGCATTTCTGTAATATGACTTTAAAATCATAGCCTGTTTCGATCCAGTGCTGTATATTAACCTGAGATAAAATATTTTTAGAATGTTGTAAAAAAAAAAAACAGTGATAGTTTCATCTTCTCCAGAAGGACAGTCCGCCAAATTTGGCAATACCTAAATCTTGCCACTTCTTCCCCATACTTAAGGTCCTGTGTGGGTCTTCCCTTCATGAGCAAAAAGATTGGAAGATTAAAAAATAAAAACCATAATAACAAATGTTAAAGTCCCTAGAGGATCGACTTTCAAGATGGTGGAAGAGTAAGATGCGGTGATCACCTTCCTCTCCACAAATACATCAAAAATACATCTATGTGTGGAACAACTCCTACAGAACACCTACTGAACGCTGGCAAAGGACCTCAGACTTCCCAAAAGGCAAGAAACTCACCACGTACCTGGTCATGTGGCTGACAGGGTCTTGGTGCTCCAGCCAGGTGTCAGGCCTGAGCCTCTGAGGTGGGAGAGCCAAGTTGAGGACACTGGTCCACCAGAGACCTCCCCGCTCCACGTATTATCAATCAGCAAGAGTTCTCCCAGAGATCTCCATCTCAACGCTAAGACCCAGCTCCACTCAACGACCAGCAAGCCCCAGTGCTGGACAACCTGTGCCAAACAACTAGGAAGTTAGGAACACAACCCCACCCATTAGCAGAGAGGCTGCCTAATAAGTTCACAGACACCCCAAAACACACCACTGGACACAGTCCTGCCCACCAGAAAGACAAGATCCAGCCTCATCCACCAGAACACAGGCACCAGTCCCCTCCACGAGGAAGCCTACACAACCTACCGAACCAACCTTACCCACTGGGGGCAGACACCAAAAACAATGGGAACTACGAACCTGCAGCCTGCGAAAAGGAGACGCCAAACACAGTCAGTTAAGGAAAATGAGAAGACAGAGAAACACACAGCAGATGAAGGAGCAAAGTAAAAACCCACCAGACCAAACAAATGAAGAGGTAATAGACAGTCTACCTGATAAAGAATTCAGAGTAATGATAGTAAAGACGATCCAAAATCTTGGAAATAGAATGAAGAAAATACAAGAAATGTTTAACAAGGCCCTAGAAGAACTAAAGAGCAAACAAACAATGATGAACAACACAATAAATGAAATTAAAAACTCTATAGAAGGACTCAATAGCAGAATAACTGAGGCAAAAGAACAGATAAGTGACCTGGAAGATAAAATAGTGGAAATAATTACCGCAGAGCAAAATAAAGAAAAAAGAATGAAAAGAATTGAGGACAGTCTCAGAGACCTCTGGGACAACATTAAATGCACCAACATTCGAATTATAGGGGTCCCAGAAGAAGAAGAGAAAAAGAAAGGGACTGAGAAAATATTTGAAGAGATTATAGTTGAAAAATTCCCTAATATGGGAAAGGAAATAGTTAATCAAGTCCAAGAACCGCAGAGAGGCCCATATAAGATAAATCCAAGAAGAAACACGCCAAGACACAGATTAACCAAACTATCAAAAATTAAATACAAAGAAACAAATATTAAAAGCAGCAAGGGGAAAGCAACAAATAACATACAAGGGAATCCCCATAAGGTTAACAGCTGATTTTTCAGCAGAAACTCTGCAAGCCAGAAGGGAGTGGCAGGACATATTTTAGCGATGAAAGGGAAAAAACTACAACCAAGGTTACTCTACCCAGCAATGATCTCATTTAGATTCGACAGAGAAATTAAAACCTTTACAGACAAGCAAAAGCTAAGAAAATTCAGCACCACCAAACCAGCTTCACAACAAATGCTAAAGGAACTTCTCTAGGCAGGAAACACAAGAGAAGGAAAAGACCTACAAAAACAAACCCAAAACAATTAAGAAAATGGTAATGGGAACATACATATTGATAATTACCTTAAATGTAAATGGATTAAATGCTCCAACCAAAAGACATAGACTGGCTGAATGGATACAAAAATAAGACCTGTATATATGCTGTCTACAAGAGACCCACTTCAGACCTAGGGGCACATACAGACTGAAAGTGAGGGGATGGAAAGTGAGGGGATTTCCATGCAATGGAAATCAAGAGAAAGCTGGAGTGGCAATTCTCATAACAGACAAAATAGACTTTAAAATACAGACTGTTACAAGACACAAAGAAGGACACTACGTAATGATCAAGGGATCAATCCAAGAAGAAGATATAACAATTGTAAATATTTGTGCACCCACATTAGAGCATCTCAATACATAAGGCAAATGCTAACAGCCATAAAAGAGGAAATCGACAGCAACACAATCATAGTAGGAGACTTTAACACCCCACTTTCACCAATGGACAGATCATCCAAAATGAAAATAAATAAGTAAACACAAGCTTTAAATGATACATTAAATAAGATGGACTTAATTGATATTTATAGGACATGCCATCCAAAAACTACAGAATACACTTTCTTCTCAAGTGCTCATGGAACATTGTCCAGGATAGATCATATTTTGGGTCACGAATCAAGCCTTGGTAAATTTAATAAAATTGAAATTGCATCAAGCATCTTTTGCAACCACAACGCTATGAGATTAGAAATAAACTACAGGGGAAAAAACGTAAAATCACAAACACATGGAGGCTAAACAATACACTACTAAATAACCAAGAGATCACTGAAGAAATCAGAGGAAATAAAAAATACCTAGAAACATATGACAATGAAAACACGATGATCCAAAACCTATGGGATGCAGCAAAAGCAGTTCTACGAGGGAAGTTTATAGCAATACAATCCTACCTCAAGAAACAAGAAACATCTCAAATAAACAACCTAACCTCACACCTAAAGCAATTACAGAAAGAAGAACAAAAAAACCCCGAAGTTAGCAGAAGGAAAGAAATCATAAAGATCAGATCAGAAATAAATGAAAAAGAAATGAAGGAAATGATAGCAAAGATCAATAAAATTAAAAGCTGGTTCTTTGAGAAGATAAACAAAATTGATAAACCACTAGCCAGACTCATCACGAAAAAAAGGGAGAAGACTCAAATAAACAGAGTTAGAAATGAAAAAGGAGAAGTAACAACTGACACTGCAGAAATACAAAGGATCATGACAGATTACTACAAGCAACTATATGCCAATAAAATGGACAACCACGAAGAAATGGACAAATTCTTAGAAAAGCACAACCTTCCAAGACTGAACCAGGAAGAAACAGAAGGTATAAACAGACGAATCACAAGCACTGAAACTGAAACTGTGATTAAAAATCTTCCAACAAACAAAAGCCCAGGACCAGATGGCTTCACAGACGAATTCTATCAAACATTTAGAGAAGAGCTAACACCTATCCTTCTCAAATTCTTCCAAAATATAGTAGAGGGAGGAACACTCCCAAACTCATTCTACGAGGTCACCACCATCCTGATTCCAAAACCAGACAAAGGTGCCACAAAGAAGGAAAACTACAGGCCATTATCACTGATTATCACTGATAAAAATACATGCAAATATCCTTAACAAAATACTAGCAAACAGAATCCAACAGCACATTAAAAGGATCATACACCATGATCAAGTGGGGTTTATCCCAGGAATGCAAGGATTCTTCAATATACACAAATCAATCAATGTGATAAACCATATTAACAAATTGAGGAGAAAAACCATATGATCATCTCAATACATGCAGAAAAAGCTTTCGACAAAATTCAACACCCATTTATGATAAAAACCCTCCAGAAAGTAGGCATAGAGAGAACTTTCCTCAACATAATAAAGGCCATATATGACAAACCCACAGCCAACACTGTTCTCAATGGTGAAAAACTAAAACCATTTCCTCTAAGATCAGGAACAAGACAAGGTTATCCACTCTCACCAGTATTATTCAACATAGGTTTTGGAAGTTTTAGCCACATCAGAGAAGAAAAAGAAATAAAAGGAATCCAAATCAGAAAAGAAGAAGTAAAGCTGTCACTGTTTGCAGATGACATGATACTATACATAGAGAATCCTGAAGATGTTACCAGAAAACTACTAGAGCTAATCAATGAATTTGGTAAAGTAGTAGGATACAAAATTAATGCACAGAAATCTCTTGCATTCCTATACACTAATGATGAAAAATCTGAAAGAGAAATTAAGGAAACACTCCCATTTACCACTGCAACAAAAAGAATGAAATACGTAGGAATAAACCTACCTAAGGAGGCAAAAGACCTGTATGCAGAAAAGTATAAGACACTGATGAAAGAAATTAAAGATGATACAAATAGATGGAGAGATATACCATGTCCTTGGAATGGAAGAATCAATATTGTGAAAATGACTATACTACCCAAAGCAATCTACAGATTCAATGCAATCCCTATCAAACTACCACTGGCATTTTTCACAGAACTAGAACAAAAAATTTCACAATTTGTAAGGAAACACAAAAGACCCCGAATAGCCAAAGCAACCTTGAGAAAGAAAAACAGAGCTGTAGGAATCAGGCTCCCTGACTTCAGACTATACTACAAAGCTACAGTAATGATGACAGTATGGTACTGGCACAAAATCAGAAATATACATCAATGGAACAGGATAGAAAGCCCGGAGATAAACCCACACACATATGGTCACCTTATCTTTTATAAAGGAGGCAAGAATATACAATGGAGAAAAGACAGCCTCTTCAATAAGTGGTGCTGGGAAAACTGGACAGATACATGTAAAAGAATGAAATTAGAACACTCCCTAACACTATACACAAAAATAAACTCAAAATGGATTAAAGACGTAAATGTAAGGCCAGACACTATCAAACTCTTAGAGGAAAACATAGGCAGAACACTCTATGACATAAATCACAGCAAGATCCTTTTTGACCCACCCCCTAAAGAAATGGAAATAAAAACAAAAATAAACAAATGGGACCTAATGAAACTTAAAAGCTTTTGCACAGCGAGGAAACCACAAACAAGACGAAAAGACATCCCTCAGAATGGGAGAACGTATTTGCAAATGAAGCAACTGACAAAGGATTAATCTCCAAAATTTACAAGCAGCTCATGCAGATCAATATCAAGAAAACAAACAACCCAATCCAAAAATGGGCGGAAGACCTAAACAGACATTTCTCCAAAGAAGATATACGGATTGCCAACAAACACATGAAAGGATGCTCAACATCACTAATCATTAGAGAAATGCAAATCAAAACTACAATGAGGGGCTTCCCTGGTGGCGCAGTGGTTGAGAATCTGCCTGCCAATGCAGGGGACACGGGTTCGAGCCCTGGTCCAGGAAGATCCCACATGCTGCAGAGCAACTGGGCCCATGAGCCACAATTACTGAGCCTGCACGTCTGGAGCCTGTGCTCTGCAACAAGAGAGGCCGCGACAGTGAGAGGCCCGCGCACCGCAATGAAGAGTGGCCCCCACTTGCCGCAACTAGAGAAAGCCCTTGCACAGAAATTAAGACCCAACACAGCCAAAAATAAATAAATTAATTAATTAAAAAAAAAAAAAACTACAATGAGGTATCACTTCACACCAGTCAGAATGCCATCATCAAAAAATCTACAAACAATAAATGCTGGAGAGGGTGTGGAGAAAAGGGAACCCTCTTGCACTGTTGGTGGGAATGTAAATTGATACAGCCACTATGGAGAACAGTATGGAGGTTCCTTAAAAAACTAAAAATAGAACTACCATACGACCCAGCAATCCCACTACTGGGCATACACCCTGAGAAAACCATAATTCAAAAAGAGTCATGTACCACAATGTTCATTGCAGCACTATTTACAATAGGCAGGACATGGAAGCAACCTAAGTGTCCATCAACAGATGAATGGATAAAGAAGATGTGGCACATATATACAATGGAATATTACTCAGCCATAAAAAGGAACGAAATTGAGTTATTTGTAGGGAGGTGGATGGACCTAGAGTCTGTCATACAGAGTGAAGTAAGTCAGAAAGAGGAAAACATATACCGTATGCTAACACATATATATGGAATCTAAAAAAAAAATTTTTAAATGGTTCTGAAGAACCTAGGGCAGGACAGGAATAAAGATGCAGACGTAGAGAATGTACTTGACACAGGGAGGGGGAAGGGTAAGCTGGGACGAAGTGAGAGAGTGGCATGGACATATATACACTACCAAATGTAAAATAGATAGGTAGTGGGAAGCAGCTGCATAGCACAGGGAGATCAGCTCGGTGCTCTGTGTCCACCTAGAGAGCTGGGATAGGGAGGGTGGGAGGGAGACGTAAGAGGGAGGGGATATGGGGATATATGTATACGTATAGCTGATTCACTTTGTTATACAGCAGCAACTAACACAACAATGTAAAGCAATTATACTCCAATAAAGATGTTAAAAAAAAAAACAAAAAACAGTGATAGAGATAAAGGAAAATAGGGAGAAAAGTTAAAGGACTTTAGTACTGAAGACCTTACCTATTATTAACATGGCTGCACATGGATATTCTATGTAGATCTGCTTCCTAAAGCAAGGGAAATCTAGATATGTACATACGTTTATGGTGGTACAATTTATACTGAAAATAATTTTCTAGAAGAGAAAGAATCTATAATGATCAGGAAAAAAATGACTCTCATACAAAATATATTACATAATGTAATTAAAATGTACAGTTCACACTTACTGTCTGAATCTAAATGAGTGGTTCCCAAAGTGTGGTTAGCCCTTAAACCAGCAGCAACAACATCACCCAGGAACTTGTTACAGATTAGTAGGCCCATCCCAGATCTCCTAACTGGCCCTACAATCCCTGTTTTAACAAGAATGTGATGAGATTCTGATCTAAACAATACTGTGGAGAGTGAAGGAGTTACAGTATACAAAAGCTACAACTTGGGCAGGCTATAGAGATATAGGAAGAAGTAAGGATAAACACTGAGGTTGATTGCAGTCTGCACTCTAGATCTTAGAAGAAAATCTCAAACTTTTTTTTTTTTTGAGGGTTATGGGTTATCTAATCTACTAATCTAATTCAGCAGGGCCTGAGCGTGGAGGAGAATCTGGGTAGAATCTCTGTCTAGAAGGCAGGTATTTATTTGTCTGGAGCTTCCCCAAAGGTCCCTCAGGAATGAGAAGCCCAGAAGGAGAAGGAACAAGCCTGGAGGCAGCAGAACAGGGGCTGGAATCCCTGCTCCTCCATTTAAAGGATAGAAAAACCACAGATAGGATCACTGAACCTGAAGAAGCCAGCATTCGGAATTACCAGAGGGCTACTTCCTTAATTCTCCTGCCCTTACAACATATACCTGTCAGCTTCTGCTCATTTCTTAAGACACTCAGATGGTCTAAGGGGCACCTATCTCACTTGTCATTTTCATTCTACTTCAGTGAGAAAGACAATGAAAGAATGGGAAATAAACATCCCCGAGATGGAAGTAGAAGTACCAAGTGCCAACCCCTAAAATGAGTAGAGGTGACGCCATAGACACTTCCTCCACGTACTCCCTACGCCTCTGAAACCATTCTTCTATCTGCCAGGTGGACGACAGCAAGTGACAGTGATTCAGTAACTATAGCGCATCTTAAATAACGAGTTATCACAACAATAATAAGAGCAACAACTACCACCACTAGTTATTGCCATTGCGCTCATTTATGGAAACCCTCCGAGGTAAGCACTGCTGTCCTCGTTTTAATGAGGCTGACTCCCTCCCTTGTCCGAAAGAGTCTTATGAAGGCCAGGACTAAAAGCCAGGACCATCTGGCTGAAAAGGCCCATGTTTTTCCACTTTGCTACTTTGCCGCAGCCCCTGGAAAGTTGGTATAAAAAATTCCGTAAACAAACTATGAAATAGGTAGCTTGTCTCCAGTGCCACTGCTTCTTCAGAAGGTCACGCTCACTCCATCCTCTCTGTCAAAATCTGCACTCAGGAATAGATCTGACAAACTCATTGACAGGAGCAATTTTAATTTCAAAACTAGAACTGTTCGGCTTGGAATGAGACTATTTGTGAAGAATATCATTCTAAAAACTGGTGCCAACAGCAATTTAATTATGAGAACTATCATTTGTAAAAAATGACCAGTTAAAAAATATTTCCCTTGACATCGCCAGCATTTGAATTAATATCTAAATGAACAATTCTGCAGGGCATCTTAAAGCTTAAATACTTAACAGCAGAGGGAGGAAGGTGTTTAAAAATCATGTCAGACTCTGCAATTTCAATTATATTCAGGTCTCCTTATGTATCAGGAAACCCTTGTAAGCCTATGATGCTTACAGAAGCAACTGATAAGCTATCTAAAACTACAGTGCTTCTTAGAAAATTACCACATCAGTGAACTAAACAGTAACTTATTGATGTTTGCAACCGTGCCTGATTTACTTCTTGGATAGATTCACTTAGCCAGGTAATCTGGTTTCTTACTACAAAATAAAGACAAAAATATATGATCAACCTGCAAAACCTTTGCAAGAAATATCTGCAACAACATTTTACATTACTGAGTTCCCATAGGGAATCTATTATTTATGCCCAACTATCATGTTGTGGTGAATATTTAAGCTAAGAATCAGTAATTGGAATTAAATCATTCATCTCTTCCAAATATTAGAGTTCTCAATTTTCTGATCCCTGCACAGCTACCAATATAGCACAGTAGTACTGCATGGATGAAGACATCCTAAAAAATTATTTGTGAGTGATGGTATCCAAAATAAGGAACTTACTATAAAAGATATATATTTTGATTAAATGATACTTATTTAAAAGGGGACATTTTAATCAATATGATACAATGGTTATAATTTTATCTCTAGCTTTATATTTCAAGAGATAACTTATATGCAACATACTATTAAAATGGCCTTAATTTTCCACATCTGCTGTGCAACCCTGGATCAATCTGTTAGCCCCAAGGACTCTGGTCCCATAACTCAGCTTAGACATCCATTCACTCTTGGGGAGGTCAGCTTTCCATTTCCATATGTAATAATAAGTAATGGCTTCTAGGTGACTCAATGAAAACTAAATAAAAAAGCCACTGTCTTGCTTCTTGGTTTTATTCTTCTTCTCATAACCTGATCTGCTCACAAGGGGGTTAATCTAATGAATCCATTGCACAATATCTCTTTTTCCCCCCCAAACCTTTCTCTGTGAGGGAGTTCAGGCAAACTACAAAAAGACAAAACAGTGAGTATCTCATGACACTGTCCTTGGTCTCTTGCTCTTTCTTATCTGTTTATCTCTTATCTGTATCTGTCCCCAGGACTGTGTTTCCCTAAATTAAGAATGTCTCTACAAATGGTGAAACGAAAATGCCTTTCATACTCCTAGCCTGGCCATAAAGCACCTCTGAGGTCCACCAAATGAGTGCCATACCACGCCAAACCATCTTTAACACAGCAACAGCTGGCCTGACTTGCACTACTAGCCCTGTTCACGTGTATGTTTGGAACACAGTAGAGCCCATTTAGCTCACCAGCTGGGTAACGTATGATGATCTCCTTTTCTCCATATCAGTATCATTAAGTGGCTATTCTAATTCATTAAAATAACTTAACCTGGAATGTTTGGTTACTTAATGGCTGCAATGGCATCTGGACATAATTTGGAATAAACAAATAATGGTTATAATATTAACAACCCTGCTGTACTAGTTCAATCACCTATTTCTTGGCAACTATTTCTCTTTGATGCAATTCATTTAATTTTAAACATTCATTGAGTGGCTACCATTTTCCAGACACTCAGGGCACAGAGGTTACCCACCTTGTTGTCCACCCTTCATGGCATCCACACCCTAGTTAGGGAGAAAGCCGTGTGAAAAACCAATAATTAAGGTACAATCCATTAGGTGCAATTACGGTTCAGGGCTATAGAAGCTGAAGAGGGGCTGAGGTCAACTGCTTGGCAGGGCTAGACCACTTCCCACCAATGGAAAATTATCTAAAAATTATCACCTGAAACATGTGAATTTTAATCATCAAAAGACTCCCTAAGTAAATGTACTATTCTTTGGTAGTATTATTGTTATTACCCCCTAATCAAACCACGAAAAGCTACAGTTACCCCCTATAAGATGTTATTATTTCATTCACATTTAATACTTGAAGGACCTAATCAAATAGGGATCTATTTACAGACCTCCTTCCTGACCTAAGTAAAGCTTTTTATTTTTTTAATTTGTTTCCATATTCTCTACCACCCTGTAAAGATAGAGATAAGCCACTATATGGATATAATCCAAACTAAACCTCTTCCCCTTAAGGACATTTTAAGGCCTCCTACTGTAGGCAGCCCGGCAGTAAATAGTATGATAAGTTAGGCGCATGCATTTAGAAATGATTCTATTATCAAGGCAGACAATTTCTTCACTCTACACCAATGCAACATTTTGTAATCAAAAGCATTTGGATTCTGCCTGATTTCTATCACTAAATCTCTAAAGCACAAGGAAGAGTCCAAATGGTGTAATGTGACTCTTACATTAAGTCCTCACAATCTTTGAGACAGCAAATAAAGATTAGCAAAATTGTCTCTGCATAGTTTTGTATACACTATAAATGTGTAAATGAGTAAAATGAGTGCCAAGAGATGCAGGCATCTTGACACAATATCTAACTAACAGCAAAACAATCCACTTGGCTTTGTTTAATAGCAAAACAATCCACTTGGCTGTGCCACAAACTCTGGCCTGGACGAGACACTCAAATTCTTTTAATCTCCTATGTGACAAACGAATTTTTGTATTTTGAGGAGGAAAAATAGAGCTGAACTAGATGCTCTCTAGAGTTTCTTTGGGCTCAAACATTATGAAAGCTCCTGGAAAATGTCTTTTAGACATTTTCTCTATCTTTTCATCCCAGGTTGTGAAATGAAATCCCACTGTCAAATCATTTCCAGACATCTGGAAAATTTAATCCATTGCCAGTGTAAGATACCAAGGCAGTTAACAATTAAGCTGTTATTAGTGAATCATGTGTTCTAGGAGGCCACTTGCTGGGCTCTATTATTTTAGTGTCACAACCATGACCTGTAAGTAATACAGGCATTTGAGAAACTCATTAACTTTTAGAAACCTGAGGTACAGTTTACTGTATCAGACAAATCTACTAGAGAAATCGCAATAGGAACACACGTGTTCCTACACATATAAAGCCTCATTAGTGTGAGGAATATATGAAAGGATAAGACACATCATTCTCCAAAATACTCCCTATTGAAGAACTTTGTAAATGGCAGACTGAAGTGAAAAAGGCCCTTCACACTTATAACCTAACAGATTTTCCATGATAATAATATACTTATCTGGTCCACATACATAACACATGCACATGCCAGAGGTGTATGTATCTGAGTGTGACACCTAACTGTCACAGCTAAAGCAATAATTGTAAATAAAGAGCACATTTTCAAAAGAATCATTACAAAACGCCCAAAGAGGAAAAAAGAACAGGAAAGCCCACAAAATAGGTCAAGCCAGTGTCAAACTAGAAATCATGGCAAATCAGAAAACATTTTGGGTAATAACCTTATATGAGGCTCCAAAAACCACAAAAAAGATGCTTTTAAAGTAAAACAAGGTACAGTAGCCCCCCCCTTTATCCACAGAGTATACGTTCCAAGACCTCCAGTGAGTGCTTGAAATCTTGAATAGTACTGAACCCTATACATACCATGTTCTTTCCTATACATCCATACCTATGATGAAGTTTAACTTATAAATTAGGCACAGTAGATTAACAACAATAACTAATATAAAAGAGATCATAATATACTGTAACAGAAATTATGTGAATGTGGTTTCTCTCTCTCTCAATATCTTATTGTGCTCTACTCACCCTTCTTGTGAGGACACGAGATGATAAAATGCCTGCGTGATCAGATGAAGTGAGGTGAATGACGTAGGCACTGTGACATAGAGTTAGGCTACTGTTGACCTTCTGATGATACATCGGAAGGAGGATCATCTGCTCCAAGCGATGCTGGATCATGGAGCCATTACGATGGCAATGGCAATGACGTCAGGAGCAGACCATGTGGATGGCTGGGGATTCTGGGCAGGACAGAGCTAGACTACGTGAGATTTCATCAAGCTTCGCTACTCAAAATGATGTGCAATTTAAAACTTATGAATTGCTTATTTATGGAATTTTAATATTTTCAGACTGTGAGTGACCGAAAATGACTGAAGCTGCAGATAAGGGGGGACTACCATAGTGAAACTAACAGGCTTAAGGACCTATGCTATTTGACTAAGCGTACAATAGTATTCTGTACTTATACAGTTCAAGCTGCTGCAACTCAAGAAAAATGTACAGGGATGGAAGAAAAAAAAAAAAGGCAATCAGAAGATTCCTTATCATTGGTTCCTTCTTCAACCTGAAGAAGGGAGATAGCATTCGAACAAAAACCCAAAGGAGCAAGCAGAAGGGCAGTACCCTGGTTGGGAAAAGATGAAGATTTGAGGGAGTACGGTTGATCTGCCTGACATTACGAATGACTCAGTTAAAGTAGAGACAGACTTGCTTCCAGGTCTCTTGGAAGCTGCTTCTGAAGTTTGATTTTAGTTACCTTTAGGAAAGGGATAATACATCACACAGTGACTCTGGCAGAGACTATCTGGGATTCAAAGTGGGCTTAAGTAAATTCACAAATGGCTGAGACATGCTGAGACTAACCCCTATCCTTCACAGCTGGTGTCAGAGAGAAGGCCTGAGCTCACTCTCACAGCCTCTACCAGTGGCATCTAGGGTTTATGGGCCAAAGATCTGGCAAGTTCTATTTCTTCATGTTACGTGAAATATATCAAAGTATTATTTATTTAATATGCTTCTAATGGAGGTGTTAAAGAAGTCTACAGGCTGTATATTCCAATCACCTTATTTCCCCATGAGAAAATTCTGCCTAGTGATTGTGCTTACCTGATACCCATAGGAGAAAAACTAGATTTACTCTTCATCAAGGCCCTGGCAGATTTTTTCTTAAATGTAGTGACCAGAGTTAGGGATGAACAATTTAACAGTTGTTGTGAGTGGCTACTTTAAGAATTTTAAGAGTAGAAATGGTTGCAATGGCAAAAATCATAGAACAGGCCCTACACTTCTGGTAAATGCCATTAGATGTTGAGATTAAATCCAGAGTCAACCTGAGGTTAGAAAATCCCCTACAACAACCGATAAGCAATATGGCTCCTGTCAGTTTGAGATACCTCATAAAAAAACAAACTAGGATGGAGAACAGAACACAAGGGTGTGTGCTGACAGCTCAGCCAGCAAAAAGAATTCAGGTTTGACTCAGAGTAGAAGGGTTTTGTTAAAACATAATTAATTCCATCTTTGAAATGAAATCACGATGGGGCATGATTTCTTTAAACAGTTACATTTGCTTACTAACTTAAAATTAGTTAGCTTCCTAGGCTAATGGAAGTTACTACCTCATTTTCAATGCTGGACATAAACTTTCTAGTGGTCAGGACGGCTGAAAGAAGAACCACTATTCATGTTATCCTACATTTGAGTTCACGGGACCTAACCCAGATGCAGACAATTGTGTCTGTGCTTTCTGGGGGAGATCAGAAGGATCTCTGTGTTTAATTAAAAGCAAAATCACTTACACTCATTAAAACGAACTATCTAACTACATTCTCTGTTATAGTACAGTTATAACTTAATCAAAACTCTACTTTCCAGTCTACTGACCATATGGCAGAGTGGCCTCTCGGGATTACTGAAATGCTGTAGGAATGCGTTCCAGGGGAGTGAGGCACCCCCAGATAAAGGGACCTTGGTAGGCTCTGTGTCTTAACCACTTTTTAGAATAGCATTTGTTACCCGACAATGCCCAACTCTTATCTCTTCTAAAACTCAAAGCTGACAAATTGACATTTCTATTTAGAAAAGATTCCCAAGGAGCTCAGCAAACCTTACTTCTGGTAGTGGGCTGGCCGGTTTGGTGAGGATCCCTCCTACATAGACAACGTTAGGCAGAGTGGGTCTCGGAAACTCCAGTGCTACGTCCGTACACAGCATCCACAGGCTGGACCCGTGGACCAAGTCATACATGGACTTCTCCGGCAGCAGGTTGTACTTCTGCATTATCCTTTCGTATTTGGGAAGAACCAGAAAGCTGACCCCTAATCTGGAAATGAGGTAAACGCCGGTGTTTTTCATCCTTTGCAGCAGGTTCATGCGGTCTGTGAGGAGTGAGTTAAACTCCGGGACGTAAGCTAATGGGGCAGGAGCACCCACTTCAGCAGGATACCAAAGGCCAGTTGAAAATACAGCATATTTAACCCCTAAAAGATGAGCTATCAGAAATCCACACATGTCATTAGGGTCCACCAGCAGCAGGTCAAACTTTTCCTTTTTTAGACCCTGAATCAGGGCACGGTTGCCAACCATCATATCACAGTTCTTGGTATAGTGATCCAGTATGTCAAACAGTTCGATTGCTGTCAATCTCCCAGAGAAAATATTCCGCATTTTGGACTGCAGGAAAGCATCCGAGGTGGTACTGTTAAAGATCCCTGGGTA
This sequence comes from Balaenoptera acutorostrata, assembly GCF_949987535.1. Lineage (NCBI taxonomy): Eukaryota > Metazoa > Chordata > Mammalia > Artiodactyla > Balaenopteridae > Balaenoptera > Balaenoptera acutorostrata. The sequence continues at coordinate 118,170,651 of NC_080068.1, read as the reverse complement.
GCGCTGGAGGCTGTAATGATTAGATGGCGTGATGTCTCTGCCTTCAGAGAGGAGGAACACTGTGCGGTGCCCACTCTCGTGCAAGGCAGAGGCTAGTGTCTTGAAAATGTACATATGGCTTTCGAACATAATTGGCGGCACGATGATGATTTTGGCGGCCTTCGCTATCCCAACAGCACTCCACAGGAGCATGAAATACAGAGTGTAAGACTTCATAGCTGAAATGACAACCAGAAAACTACTGAAAACAGAATGCAACCCTTACCATTCAAAACAACCACAAAGACGCTTTTTCAAAGTATCTGCTGATCCAGTACTTTGCCTAAGGATCGCTTTTAAAAATTATCCCAATGTTTGTTCTAGTTGCCTCTTTATTTTTGAAAGGTATTTTTTAAAGTATAGAATTGACAGCAAAACTGGCATAAACTGAAATATATTTAAAATGTATCAGTTTTGGAACACACAATTGCATCAATAATGGAGAAATAATTTTTTTTTTAATTTGAAATGAAACCTATAAGATTGAATGACAGAAGATCTCTCTTCTTTGAATAATAGCTATGAGGTATCTATGAAACATTTGTTTATCTTTTAATTGAACATCAATGTTAATCCCAGGAAGAAGAGCCAAGACTTTTTATTTCCAGGTATATCTGCATGTATATCTCTTTTAAATCATTTTATCACAGCAGTAACATTCCCAGTTATGACTAAAGCACACCAAAGAAAGATTATGTTTTAGAAAATAACTATTTCAAGTAGTAATTCTATAGAAAATACATTTTTCCACAGGAAAAAATGATCTTGAATGTGACTTTCTCCTTTATCTAAATACCCTTAAGTATCCTGGCAGACTCTGTTTATGTAATTTATATCAATTTGCTGATTCATTTCAGGGCATTATCTAGAAGAGAAACTTTTAATAGAAAAGTTCAAGAAATTTAACTGGATCTCAGTAAATGTTTGTGAAAGAAGTGACTGATGAGTGACTATGTCCTTGACTACACTTCCTGTGTTGTACCTGTAACTCAGGTGCAAAGGGCAAGTCAGATGATGGCTGTATCCCTGATGGCTAATGCTTCTTCTATTCTTTTGTGTTAATAGAGTATATACAATAGTTAGATTCATCCTCTATCATTTTTTAGAAATAATACCTATGGGGGCCATAGAGTGTGCAAACTCCCCCTACCTATCCAAAATAAGTTTTACTTAGACTCTAAATTAGCCTCCAAATAGGGAAAGATCTGAACAATAGTTACCCAAGAGAACTGGACACTTTTACTTCAAGGAACAACTCAAAATAGATTTATATGCAATCACCAAATCAATATCTATTTTTACTCATTATCATATATTAATCATCCTACTTGTACAAATTCCCACCATGTAAATGCAGTTTAAACAACTATACCTTCTCAACATTCAAACACTGCAAGCAACCTAAAAAAAAAAAAAAAAAAGAAGAAATCAATAGCAGGCAATGATAGATTCTTCCAATACCAAGATTAAACTATAAATATTTCCAGGTGCTTTTTCCCTCTCTCATTACAAGGAAAATTTCAAACCATTTCTAAATGATACTACATCATTAAGAGTAAACAGAAGTAATATGCTTTATAAACATATAAAAGTCTATGCTAAATGTTGCTTGAATTAACGTGAGGGCTTTAAAAAAATAAATTTGGAGAAAACACTGTTTACGTAGCAATAAAGTAAGTTTATTCTATAATTACAAGGTCACTGAAGGAAGAAAATTAAGTAGCCAATCTTGGAGAAAACTTTCCAGGTCTTTATCCTCCTGTGTTGTCTCTCCAATGTGTCTCCCTAGTGTAGCCTCCTTCCCATGCCAAGGAGGAAAAATTAGGAATTTTAAGTAGACATGTTATTAATTTTAGGAGTGAGATTTACGTAGAAACAGCTATTACAGCAGAACTGTCCACTGCTGTGATTAATAGTGCCTGTTACTACATGCATGTCCAAGAAGACATGCAGGATGATGGACCAATGGTAGGCAACTGCTCTGCTGACTGTGTTTTGCATTTAGCTGAGTAGACTCAGTTCCTTCAGCTGCAGTTAAAACTATTACTTTATCATAAATAATAGTTTAAACAAAAAATAATAGTAGGGAAACAAATCCTTTTACCATGTTTCTTATTTTTTTCCTTTTATTTTATTTTAGTAACTACTGCAAAGTAAAAAGAAATCGCACAAAATGACGATTTAATGCACAACTGCTTACATTCTAGAACAGCACTAATACAACGATCTGTGATGATGAAAATGTTCTATCTCCTTACTGTCCAATATGGTAGCCTCTAGGGAGCAGCTAAAATGTGATTAGTGTGACTGAGGAACTGATTTTAAATTACTACTAGTGGCTACTGTACCAAAATAAGGTTAGAAAAAGTACATAAATTCTGTACATAAAAATTCTAAAAGTAACTATTCAGAAATACCAATATTCATGTGATAAAATATCTTCTAAAAATAATGTCTACTAGGCCTGCATATGTCTTCATGAAAAAAGACTGATCACCAACAAAGAAGCATCATTTGCACAAGCGTGCTATTCGCTGTTCAAATACAAAGTTCATTATGAAGGATTACAACAGCACTTTAATCTCAGAACTATCACTTTCAGGGATAACAGAATGACTAACGCAACTACCAACAAACGGTGAGATTCTTGCTAGTCCAGAAGTATCAGAAGGTGTCTATTGATAAGCTGGACTTCATTAATATTAAAATTTCTCCTCTGAGAAAGATAAGGTCAAGAGAATGAGAAGATAAGCAATAGACTGGGAGAAATATTTGCAAAAGACATATTTGAAAAAAGGATTGTTATCCAAGATACGTAAGGAAGGAACTCTTAAAACTCAACAATAAGAAAACAAGCAACCTGATTTAAAAAGGGGCCAAAGGGGGCTTCCCTGGTGGCGCAGTGGTTGAGAGTCTTCCTGCCAATGCAGGGGAAACGGGTTCGAGCCCTGATCTGGGAAGATCCCACATGCCGCGGAGCAACTAGGCCCGTGAGCCACAACTACTGAGCCTGCGCGTCTGGAGCCTGTGCTCCGCAACAAGAGAGGCCACGATAGTGAGAGGCCCGCGCACCGCGATGAAGAGCGGCCCCCGCTTGCTGCAATTAGAGAAAGCCCTCGCACAGAAACGAAGACCCAACACAACCATAAATAAATAAATAAATAATAAATAAATAATAAATAAATAAATAAAAAGGGGCCAAAGACCTTAATAGACACCTCACCAAAGAAAATACAGATGGCAAATAAACATAAGAGATGTTCCATATCATATGTCATTAGGAAAATGCAAATTAAAACAATAATGAGAAACCACTACATATCTATTAAAACGGCCAAAATCCACTGACAACACCAAATACTGGAGAGGATGTGGAGCAACAGGAACTTTCATACATTGCTGGTGGGGATGCAAAACAGTCTTTGGAAGACAAATTGGCCGTTTCTTACAAAACTAAACATACTCTTACCATATGAGCCAGCAATTGTGCTCCTTGGTATTTACACAAAGGAGATGAAAACAGATGTCTGCACAAAAACCTACACAGGAATGTTTATAACAGCTTTATTTACAATTGCCAAAACTTGGGAGTAACCAAGTACACCACCTTAGGTGAAGTGAATAAATAAACTGTGGTTCCCCTATATAATGGAATATTACTCAGCACTAAAAAAGAAATAAGCTATGAAGCCATGAAAAGGCAGAGAGGAAATTAAAATGTATATTTATTAAATGAAAGAAGCCAATCTGAAAAGGCTACATACTCTATGATCCCAATTACATAACCTTCTGGCAAAGGCGAATCTCTATAGAGATTCAGGCAATCTCTAAAGAGACTGGTGGTTGCCAAGGGTTGCAAGGGAGGGAGGGATGAACGTGTGAAGCACAGAGGATTTTTAGGGCAGTGAAACCATTCTGTAAGATGTTACAATGGCGTACACATGTCATTATACATTTACCCAAACGCACAGACTATACAACACCAAGAATGAACCCTGTAAAGTATGGACTTTGGGAGGTAACGATGTGCCAACATTCACTGATCAAAACAAATGTACCTGTGGTGCAAGATGCTGATAGCGGAGGGAGGTGTGCATGTGCAGGGGGAGGGAGGGTAGGGAAACTCCGTGCATTTTCTGCTCAATTGTGCTGTGAACTTAGAACTGCTCTAAAGAGTAAAGTTTACTAGTTTAAGAAAAAATTTTAAAGCAACCTAAAAATATAATGAAAAGAAAATAAACTAGATGATAAACAAAAAGGATGTGGATGTATTAAATGCACTATAAACAAAAGTAAATGAAAAATGATATCCTAGAAAAACAGCCTGCAATATACATAATAGACATTTAACTTCTATAAGCATTTTCATGAAGCCATTATTTAGGGCAGGAGAAGACTGTTACTAATTGCAAACATTTAAGAGATATGTTAGATTCCCAACAATTGGAGACTGGTTAAATAAATTGTCGTTCATGCATACAATGCAGCCCCGAAACAACCCTGTAAAAGAACATTTAACGGCACGGAAAGATGTTCAAGATTAGGTTACTAAACATGCTTATAGCATGTAGCACTCTCTAAAAGATATATACGTATATATACATAGGAATGCTAAACACCATGGGGCAGTGGTTTTTTCTGGATAGTATGAATTATAAGGGATTTTAATTTAACTTTTTCTACATTGGACACATGTTACTCTTCTCTTAATAAAAATAATGACAAGTATTTTTTAAAAATAATATGTGATGAAAAAAGATCTCATTCACAGTGACAATAAAGTACATAAAATACCTTTATAATTAATTTAAAAGGATATATATATTTTGGCTATACTAAGTATGGCAAGCCTTTCCCTGAAGATATACATGCAAATAATACTGTGTATAGAAATACTATATTATTTTAATGGAATATAATATTCTAAAAAAGCCAATCCTTCCCATATTATAAATAGACTGAATAAATTCCTCTCAAAATTCCACTGGATGGCTTTGTTTTGTTTGGAATTTGACCAAACTATAGCCATGTTTCTTGGTTAGAACAGGCAAGAAGAGAATACACTTTTGAAAAAGAAACAGTAATAACTTGGGACAGAAAGGTAAATATTAAAATACATTTTGTAATTAAAACACTCTATGTATATGTGTGGTGCATATATACAATGGAATACTAGTCAGCCGTAAAAAAGAATGAAATAATGCCATTTGCAGAAACATGGATGCAACTAGAGATCATCACACTAAGTGAAGTAAATCAAAAAGAGAAAGACAAATACCATATGATATCAATTATACGTGGAATCTAAAATATGACACAAATGAACCTATTTACAAAACAGAAACAAATTCACAGACATAGAGAACAGACTTGCAGTTGCCAAGGAGGAGGGGGAGTGGGAGAGGGATGGAGTGGGAGGTTGGAGTTAGCAGATGTAAGCTATTATATATGGAATGCATAAACAACAAGGTCCTACTGTATAGCACAGAGAACTATATTCAATATTCTGAGATAAACCATAATGGAAAAGAATATGAAAAAGGATGTGCATATATATATATAGAAAGAGAGAGAGAGAGAACTAAATCACTTTGCTGTACAGCAGAAATTAACACATTGTAAATCAACTATACTTCAATAAAAAAATAAAATAAAATAAAAAACACTACGGAACTAGCCCAAGAATCCTAACTCAAATCAATGGATCAGAGTAGGTAGCCTGTAAGAATTTCTTGAATATGAACATAATATGAGATGAAGGAAGTACCACAAGTAAACGAAGAAAGAACAACTCACTCAATATGAAGTGTTAAAAACTGGTTTCATATTTGCAAAACAAAATCACTAAATTTTTTACCTTAGAGTTTCCCCAAAGTAAATCAGACAGAATAATGTCAAAATTTTTTTTTCTAATAAAGCCGTTAAGAGTGTTGAGCTTTAAATGATCTCTGGAAAGAGAAAGATAATTCTGAGCATAAAGCAAAGGAAAAAAATCACTATTATTCGATTCTATTACATAATCATTAAATATTTTTAGAATGTTTAAAACATCTGGTGCAGAGGTTTCCAGTCCGAGAGGGCTGACTGAACCCAAGTGTTTCTACTCCTTTCCTCCCAAAGCTCCTTTGGAATTATAGTAAAGAATATAAAAGGGAATAAATACCTAATATCTCTGAGAATTGACATGAGGAGGTGAGGTATGGGCAAAACTACAGTCATCAGTGGAATGGAGTTGTGACACTGTTTGTGTCAAAAATTTGACAAATAGCTTATTGAGAGAAAAGAATGCAGGAAGTCATGGCCCAGGCACACAGAGGGAAAGCCTGCAGCAGGGATGAAAACTGCTTCCAGAATGGCTGAGAGCTTGAGAGGACACTGGAAGAGCAAGAAATGAAGGGGAGGCGCTCTCTAAAGAGGAACTGAACCAGTTCCCCACCCATCACATCTCCCCTTCACTCCCGCAGAGGCAAAGCAGGGAATGCTGCATTTGCCCCCAAAAGTAAAAATGAAGACCAGTTCTATAGAAAAAGTGGATAACCTGCCTAAAGAGCAGTGAGAACTGATAACTCGGGCTAAAACCCTCCTAATGTTGGCGTATGGGAGGTGGCAGACAGCTCCTCGCCCGTGCGCCCTACAGGTGGCACTGGGCACGCCACCCCTCCACACGCAGTCTGAACTCAACCTCCCAGTTAGTCCAAGGAGCTTAAAACTTGCTGAATGATTGAACAAATGAACAAACGAGATTTTTTCTTTCATGAAATTGGCATGGATGTCATTTTTAATGATAAGGCTCAGTCCTTGAAAAGGCATAGCACAGTCTTACGCAGTTGGTGAAAATGTAAATCGGCACGAGTGTTCTGAAGAACAACTGGCACATTATTTTACATTTATGAAACTATTCCGAATCAGAATTACCAACAAGTATGTACGAAGACATTCCCTGCATTCACTTCCGACAGCAAACAGGCAGAAACTACTAAGAATCCAGCAGTAAAGGATTGATCAAAGTACGGTATATCTTACAATGGAAAACCACAGAACCATCAAAAACCATGATTTGTAAAACAGTTCTGAGAAAATGCCTATAACATAATAAGAAAGCAAGAAAACAAAATTTTACATGCATATACTCGATATATGCATACATAAAATGATCATAATGACAACAAAGTAAATATCAAACTGTTATCAAGAGTAAATTTGGATTGTCAGATTGAGTGATATTGTTTTATTTTCCTATTTATATATTTCCAGATTTCTGAAGTTTTCTACCAAAAATATATAATATTTATGACACATTCCTTCAACTTACATGCCCCTTGATCATGCCTTACACTCACTCTCCCTTTGGAGTCGAGTGTCGTAAAACATCAGTCTCTGTTTGCTGGGCCCTACTTACTCTCCAAATGATTACAGCTTGCCATTGGCTGCCCCACAACTCTGCCTGCACACTCATTGCCAAGGGCACTAAATATCTCCTAACTTTCACACAAATGCCCTTTTTTTCCCGGCACTTATCTGATTGGACTTCTCTCCCATCCTAAATACTACTGATCCCCTACCTGCTCCAAATTCTCTCTTGGCTTCTGAGATGCTACGGCTACTTGACGGTACCTCACTGCCAGAATACTGAAGAAAATCCACAATGCAAAGACTCTAAACAAATTTCATTTTGCACATCAGTCTGCCCTTTCTTCTTTACATAAAAATTATTCCTAGGCCTGGGTTTCCCTTGTGGCGCAGTGGTTGAGAATCTGCCTGCTAATGCAGGGGACACGGGTTCGAGCCCTGGTCTGGGAAGTTCCCACGTGCCACGGAGCAACTGGGCCCGTGAGCCACAACTACTGAGCCTGCGCGTCTGGAGCCTGTGCTCCACAACGGGAGGGGCCGCGATAGTGAAAGGCCCGCGCACCGCGATGAAGAGTGGCCCCCGCTTGCCGCAACTAGAGAAAGCCCTCGCACAGAAACGAAGACCCAACACAGCCAAAAAACTTAAAAAAATATAAAAAATTAAAAAAAATTATTCCTAGGCCTGCATTCAAGACAAGAAACAATGCCAAGTTTAATAAGTGTGCCCACCCCTCACTATATGGAAGCCATTCAACATTTAAGAGTGAATTAACTGGGGCAAAACAACACGGATATCGGGGTGTACCTAAATGTTGCATGTGCAAAACACTCATTTGCAAAAGTGATCCCTCCAAGGCCCCCCAAAATGGTTGTAAACCCTTAAGAGCACCAGAAAAAAATCAGATTAGCTATATATTGTTCCTGCTCCTAAGCAACAATGGTTCACATACGCTAACATTTAACACAGGAACACCGCAGCACACCACTGAGATTTTTAAAGATGACAAATAGACTTCATGAATCCATATTGCTCCCATTTTCGCAAACACCAGAGCCTAACACCATACTAGACCTCTGGCAACCTTACTATTTCCATCTCCTTATTTTTTTAAAAAAGTGGGGGCATCACCTTTGGCCGCCACTTGAAAGAATCATTTCTCTGGTTTTTTCTATTTGAAGTTGGATCGTTAATAACTCTGAACTGAGCACACATGAGGATGAACTATGTAGGAAGAAAAAATGACAAGCACATAAACCAAAGGAAAGAACTTAGGTTTTGACAGCCTACCATCCCAGCAGCTCAGCGATTCACAGTCTTTCACTTTAAACAAGAATTAATCAAAGTGTTTTCGCATTAAAGGAAAAACAAAACAAGAGCTAATGGGAAATTTAAGATCATGTCTGTACGTGGTGAATTGGGCTATTTAGAAAAATGAAGTGAGTGACAGTCCTCAAAGCAGATTATGTAGTCTAGCAAGCTGAACAGCTGAATTTCTTTGTGCTTTTAAGTTTCCTTGGCATTTAGTATTATGTGGACTGCCATAAGAGAAAATATATCAGTCACAACCGCCACCACAGGTTGACCTTGGTAGTATATGAAATATTGTTGAGTAATTTCAGCTCTCTTCAAAGCACCTTCTACAAGTAAAGCCTTGGGAAAATGCCATGTAGTAAAATTAAAATAAATCCAGCAAAGTAAAAACTAATTGGGCATCATTACTAGTGCTTTTAAATAAATGTAAATTTTATTTTAAAAATCTATTTTTCTCTGGCACAATTTAAGCTCCGAAACGGTAGAAACTGTAGTAAAAGTTGACAACTGTTTTATTCCCATTGCCTAACGACACAGTGCTCAATAAAGATTTACTGAATGAACGACTGCGACTGTGATTCTGAACCAGGATATGTAGTTGGACCACAGGCACATGCACTAATGGCCTTGTTTTTGTCCTTTTTTTTTAAATGAACAAACTTATAATTATATCTATTGCCTTACTTCTGAATAAAATTCTAAATCAAAAGCTTTGGTTGGCTTGAGGCATTGGAGTTAGTTACACATCTCAATCGTGGAGAAAATTTCTGGGGTAATGGATACCGCAGTTGGAGAAAGTTATCAAGTTAAAGCACAGATTCATTACAGCTTTTCCTTAAGTCTAGGGGTCTTTTTTCATCTTATTTGTTAACTTCCTACACATTCACAGCAATGTTGTGAATGGCCAAGAAAATTACCACTTATTAAATAACAATTAGAATATGAAAGGAAACTGGAATTTGTTGGATGCCATGTATGGGCATATAAGAGAGAGCTGTGGCATATATTTTCCTTCTCTTTTCGAGTAATGGAATCCTCTACTTTAGCTTGGCTCATAGCCAAAAAGACTAACGACGACATTTCCCAACCTCTCTAGGGGTTAGTTTTAGCCACAGTGAGTAAGTTCTAGTAAATGGGCATGGGATGGAAGCATAGTGATATGTGCGATTCTAATTTATACACTTAGAGATTTCACTTTTCACCTTCTTGCTGGCTGGAATGAGGACGTGGTAATGATTAACATCCTGGACCACGGGACAGAAGTACAAACCAGGAAAGGTGTAACAACAAAGACACCTGACACTGTGGAACCAGAATATCAGCTCTGCCTGCTTCTGCCCATTGTAACCATCATCTGCGAGACAACTCAACTACCTTCTTAGAGTCATTGTTATTTTGACACTGTTTCCAGCACTAGGGTGACCAACCATCCTAGAACTGACGGCATTTCCAGGATGTAGAGTTTCAGCGCTAAAACTGGGAACGTCCTGGGCAAACCAGAAGGAGCTGGTCACCCCATAGGTTGAAATCTATATCCTAACATAAAACTATCAATAAACAGCAGCCTGTAAAAAGAGCTGTATTATGTACCTTCCCTGCATCACAGGCTTTATGAGTATTATCTCGTTTTATACTGAGATAAAGGCAAAAATAGTTGTTCCCATTTACAGATGAGGAGAATATGATTGAGAGTAAGACTGAGATAAGAAATTATCTACTGTATTGCAGAGCTTCATATCCATTTTTAATCCACTTTCATCCCACCACGCGAAGAGAGGAAGAAAACAAAGCTGAAAAAACATATTGTAACTGTGGTCAAACTGGGGGAAAACTCAGCTTTATTGCTATAGAGTTGTTAAATGGCCCAGGTTTAAACATTCATCTTTCATATGTAAACAATATCTCGTGTTCTGAAGTTAATTATGACCATCTATTTGCAATTAAACTATGAAAGCAAGGAGTCCCCTAAAATCACACTGTGAAGTGGGAACACCTTGACTTGGGGTGGGTGATGGGGAGAGATAATTCAGGAAATTAAGGCCACCTGCTGTTGGTTAATGATTCCCACCGGAAAAAAAGGGGTGATCTGGCAGTAGTCTGGCATCTTTAATTAATCAAGAGGGCAATCTGGGTAAAAACCCTACATTCGGTTGGCTGTTGGCAGTAAATAAAGAGAGAGAACAGCTTTTCAAAATCTGCCACTTTATCAAATTAATGGTTTTGATTCATTCAGAAAAATTAAAGACATTTATCTGTTTGGAAGTGCACAGCTTAACTAGAGAAATGCAAACTACTGAAGGAAATAAACCATTAGCAATACCGTTCAAAAAATTCATTTCTGCACTTGGTCCTCTGATGAGTGCCAAGGGGTACAGGAAAAGCCTCCTTTTGAAGAAGTTGTAAGGAATGTTTTTGTTGTCATTTATTGTTGCTGTTGCTGTTGTAACACTCCAGGCTAGCTGCACTTACCACTTGTCTACACTGCCAGTATTTGCAGTTACCTCTTCCCAGACGTCTATAGTACGGGTGGTGAAGCTGTAATGAGAAACTCGATGCTATTCGCTTAACAGTGATAGCTGGCCCAGGCCCACTTGGGATCCTTCTCTGAAATCATCAGGTGGGAAGGTAAGATAAAAAACAAGAAAATAAGAGAGAAAAGAAAAATAGGATCATATGGATACCAATAGACATTGCACTCAGTACCTAGTAAATTATATGCATCCAATTAATGCTCAATGATGGCGATTAAATTTAACTATATTAAACACAAATTTAATCGCCTAATGAAACTATCCTGAAATGTTCACATCCAAAAGAAACACCCATGGTGCTAACTAAAAATGCAGATTTCAGGGTCTTTTCAACACACAGGCTATTATGAAGTCTGGGGAGAAATCCCCAAATCTGCAATTGTAAGAAGCAGCTGGAGATTTTGATGCAATTCAACCACCAGATTGAGAGACAAGGATCTCATACTTAATCCTTATGTGAGAAATACAAGTGATGCAGTGGACATGTGGATCTGAAATTTAAAGACCTGATAAAGCTCAACTGTCCTGGGGATTCAGAAAATGACAATGCCCAACCACAGATCCTGAGGAACCCAGAATAAACAAATAAACACTCCCCAAATATTTTTAAATGTCGTGTGACAAAGTGCCTGCAATCTCTCAGGAGCATGTGAATACAGTTTTAGTAATTTATAAGGACATGCGGTACCTTTCAATTTTCATTCAGTTTAATATCACATATTCTACTTTCCGATTATCACGAAATTATACAAATTATAAGATAATTTGAAATATTAGTGTATTAGTAAAGTATTAGCAATGCCCCTTTGGATAGATAATTTAAATAAATGTGAACGTGTATTTAAAATTTTGGTGTTTTGGATATGTGTCATATTTTGGTAACCTAAGATTGTCTTTTCAGGTAGCTCACATTTCAAGTTGTTTATATTATGATAATAAAATCATTTTAAGTGACCCTATCATGAAGTCCCTATAATTAAAAGAAAAAAATAAATATATATATGGCATGCATCTATGGATGCCCAAATCCACAGTCTTTGTAATTTAGGCCAAGTTATTTAATTTCTCTGCACCTAATTTGCTTCACCTGCCAGGTGAAGATATTAAATTAGATGGTCTGGAACATCGCTTACAATTCTAAAGCTTACTGAAAAATGGGATTAAGAATAAGTTTAATGAGACTGAAATGATTTGGTTCACAAAAGTAGTTAAGACCAGATCAATGGATGCTGAGGAAAAAAATGAAGAAAAATGACATTCACCCTGATTTTAAACTTTTATGTTCTAGAGAATCTTTACTGTGAAGACAAATTTCATAGGGATACTTGTAAAATGCAATTCTGATTCAGTATGTCTGGTATGGGGCCCCAAATGATTTCTTTCTGATGAGGTCTCTGGTGACACGAGATGCTGTAGGTGTGCACACCGCACTGTGAGTAAGCAAAGATTTAGAGGCAAGTCGAGAGGCAGAATGAAGAGTAATAAAATGTGATCAATAATGAGGTCAACCAGTCAACAATACCAATAACCTACTGGAAAACAAATTATTTTTCAATCACACATAAACAAAAGACAATTTGCTTAAAATAATGAAAGGACCTAATGGACTTAATATGCAATTTTTTTAAGGAACTGATATTTGGTAGGTGAGCCAATCTTCCAACACACAGCTACACTCCAGTGGCTCTCAAGTCTGACTGCTCATTATAATCATCTGGGGAGCCCGTGAAAACTAGAGACGCCTGAAAACCTGCCGCTCCCAACCTAGATCAATTAAATCAGAATTTCTGGAGGTGAGGCCTACCTAGGTCTTAAGAGTTTTTTGTTTTCTTTTTGATGCTCCCAAGGGATTATGATATTGAGAACCAGTGAGCTGCACTTTCACAAAGTCATAGCAAAATACACAAAAGTAAACTAATCCAACCCACTTTTTGTTGTTGTCTTTTAATAAATTGAGGAGCTTGTGTGTGTGTGTGTGTGTTGGCAAAACTAAGAATACCTGAATAACCCTAAACAACCAATTAGTAAATAAAATACAGTATCATGAATTTAGGTTATAAAAACTAACCAGGAGGGCTTCCCTGGTGGCGCGGTGGTTGGGAGTCTGCCTGCCAATGCAGGGGATATGGGTTCGGGCCCTGGTCTGGGAGGATCCCACATGCCGCGGAGCAGCTGGCCCCGTGAGCCGCAACTACTGAGCCTGTGCGTCTGGAGCCTGTGCTCTGCAATAGGGGGGGGCCGCAATGGTGAGAGGCCCGCGCACCGCGGTGGAGGGTAGACCCCGCTTGCCGCGACTGGAGAGGGCCCTTGCATAGAGGCGAAGACCCAACACAGCCAAAAATGAATAAATAATTAATTAATTGAAAAAAAAAAAACCACTAACCAGGAAAAGTGTTAACCAGGAAAACATTTTGAAATCTACACTAGATTTTTCTTTTGTCCCTAGAATGATAAGAAATTTTTTCATCACATGAGAAAATTGGAACTGATTATATTTAGTATCATAGATCAGTGGTTCTCAAACTTTAGCATGCAGCAGAATCACCTGAAGAGTTTGTTTTAACAGACTTTTAGGCCTGTCCTCAGTTTCGGATTCTGTAGATCTGGGAGGGGCCCAAGGATCTGCACATCTAACAAATTCCCAGGTGATGTTGATGCTGCTGTTCCAGGGACCATTTTGAGAATCACTGATAGAGAAAAAAGTCTGCAGTTTTAAAAACCGCAATTTTATAGATATCCATATCCATATCCACAGATACAGTGTGGATTTCTTTTTTTGCACCTCCTCAAGACCAGCCTGGTACCAGTTATCTCCAGGCTTCTGCATCATGTGATCAACATTCAGCAAACAATAAGGAAATTCTTTGTTTTGGTTCTGATCTCATCCTTAAACAAATGAGACAAGTTTCATAAATCGTACAACTGAGTTTGTATGAGGCTTTAGGTTCTCATAGGTATATGCTTTCTTAAAAAAACTGATGTTTGATTAATGTTTTAAAATGTTTCATTAGGACTTTTTATAACTCTTTCATTGGGATTTAATTAGCAGAATACCACAATGAACGTGGAGAAAATGCAGATCAAATTATCTTCTCCCACAATGGGACAAAATCACCTGTGCGGGAAACAGCTTTTCAATACACCATTTCTTAGAGAATCTTCAGGCTTCAAAAATGTACTAGGATCACAAAAGATCATGGGATTGTTTCTCTTATTATTAATAATATCCTTTCTTTAATATCACTAGTTTAAGTGAATTTTTAACATTATCTACATTAACATTATAAGAGTCACAAAATAAATCCCCATGTGATATCTTAAACATGTTTTGCGACCAAAAATGTCTGACCAAATATAACCAAAAAACAAACTTAAAATAATTCTGGATATATCCCTATTCAATTCCTTGCAAGTTCTGTAGAGTGAACAAATAGCAAACTTCCCCACTGCTGTCTCATAAAACGCTAGTCAAATCACAAAGAGAAGGTTGTTATGGAGTATTAGATAAAACAGCAACCTTACATTGGTCTCCAGAAGAGGAAGATTTTCGTAGGCAGAGAATGCATTTCTCTGATACTCCCTTACAAACAAGTAAAAATGTAGTTTTGTGGCTTCTAAGCATCTAGGATTAGACTTGATAGTCAACACAACAAAGCAAGTCTAAAGAAGTCTTTTTGTATATCATTGCCATTGTTAATAGTCTTGCAAACATAATATTAATATGCTTAAATATTGGTACTTAATATATTTGTTATGAAATGATGCCAACTATATTTTAAAATATGTATTTTCATATTTTATGAAATAAATCAGAGTCCCAATTTAAAAACTAAAGATAACTGTGTCCAAACCCTCTCATTTGTAGAGAAAGGGACAAGGTCTCCTGCGGGTGGTTGCCAAGCATCACTCTGCTAGTTCGTAGTTACTCATTGGCAGAGTCGAAACTAGCACTCAGGTTTCCTGGGTCCTAATCCAGTGTCTCTTATCTATACCACATAAAGACTCTCCAAAGTTGCCACTGCCACATGTCAGATAACAGGCTTTTTCTTGAATTCTGGGATCCACAAAGCAAATCAGCAGTCTTTGAAAAGCCTTACTAATGACCTTCTTACACTTTTATACATAAAAACCTTTCAATATTACACTAGATTTGAAAAATCACCGTATATTTTGGCTCTAAGGCAGAGGAGTTCTATGATATAATAGGCCCCTTGTAAACGAATGGTTGGATTAATTCTTTCATTTTTTATTTTTTTGGCTGTGTTGGGTCTTTGTTGCTGCACACGGGCTTTCTCTAGTTGTGGTGAGCGGGGGCTACTCTTTGTTGCAGTGCGCGGGCTTCTCATTGTGGCGGCTTCTCTTGTTGCGGAGCATGTGCTCTAGGCCCGCAGGCTTCAGTAGTTGTGGCACGTGGGCTCAGTAGTTGTGGCTTGCGGGCTCTAGAGCGCAGGCTCAGTAGTTGTGGCACACGGGCTTAGTTGCTCCGTGGCATGTGGGATCTTCCCGGATCAGGGATCCAACCCGTGTCCCCTGCATTGGCAGGTGGGTTCTTAATCGCTGCACCACCAGGGAAGTCCCTGGATTAATTCTTATGTTACAGATGCTCACTAGACAAACCTCCAGGAATTCAACATGTCTGGTTCAAAGTGTCTCCCCTTCCATGCCTTGTGAGCAGAGTAGGAATAAGAGTAGGACTGCATTTATGTAGTATCAAAATGATAAGCTAAATTACTTTTACTGGTAAAAATAATGATGAGAAAGCATAAAGCAGTTGGGCTCATATAGAGGCTGGACAACTACTATACAGGCTGATTTGAATAAAATGACCAGATCCTACTCTAGTGATGGGCAGACTCTACCACCCTCCCCCAGCCCCCCAAACACACCTCTACCCACATCCTTATTGACAATTTGGAAGCCAGTCACTGGGATTTCTCTTCTGAACTCCCCACCAAAGGCAAGGACATTATCTCCAGAGAGGCAGACAAATGAAAGAGTGAGACAGCAAAAAGAGGGAGCAGGACAGCCAGAGGACCTTGTTTCTGCATATTTAGCATTGTTTAGAAATGTGAACAAAAAGTATACTCTAAAGCATATGCTAGTTAAAATAACAGTCACCTCTCAATGCTCTCAAGAATTATTTTAAACTGGCAAATAAGAGTCAGGCATCACTTCTTATTAATAATAGTCTTATCTAACCCATTAATTTCCTTTCTTTGAAGAGATTTCTTAAAATCTATTCTTATTCCTATTCCTACTCCTACTGCCCTGCCCAGAAGAGATGGAAGAGGAGACATTCTGAACCAGAGAACTTTGGTAAGAGGGAAAAGAACTCGGCCTGTGCTTTTGGTTAATCGATATAAAAGGTCTTATCTGGGGGGTGGGGGGAGAAGGGAGCATTTAAATGCTTCTGAAGTCAGAGCTTCCTAATATGTGTAATCATTCTCTTTTCCAACTACTATTCCTTGACATCAGACATATTTATATTCAAATATAAATACAAATTAAAAACTAAATAACAATTTTCTCTGTCATTATTTCCTCTTATTAGCCTTTCCTAGAATTAGCTATGAATATACTTCCATCCATTAGAAGCCCCAGGTAAATTTTAAAAGAAAAATCTACTAAACCATTATAAATTTTATAATGAAGAGTTCAAAGAACTATATATAACCTTTCTACAGACCAATTTTTTTCTTCTGTTGTAACTAAATGATACAGCAGTCTATACAGAACATTTCATTTAAAAACAAAGGAAGGGAACATTTCAAGTTTGAATATGTGGTTTTGAAAAAAAACAAAAGGGAAAAAGCATCAATCTACATACAGCATTTTAGAGAATTTACCTCCTTGCCTGCTTTATGAGTCACTGAAGGTATCATTCAATTACATTTAAATATCTTACCTCTGATTAATATGTTTGTCCAAGGCCTTATGGGGAAACTAAGAGTGAAAGTCCACACTCTGCACATACTCTTCTTAGAGGGAGAATTAACGTAACTAAGTGTTCAAATATCATGGACAAATGTAGACATGAAAGTCAAGGAAAAGCAAAAGAAACTGGGAAGCAAAAGTCTGAGGTGGGACTGAGTATAGAGACCATGAAGGATGAGAATTTGAAAGCACAGACGGAAAAAAAGTACAACAGTTCAGGTGTGGGGTATCCTAAAGCAAATGCCTAAAGAGAGAAATGAACCCAGTAAATGGAACCGTGCTGGGCATAGGAGGAAGTAAACAAGGGTGATCAGAAGGCAGCCGGACGATAGACAGCCCTGAAAGCCAGGATTCCCATGGGAAAACGAATAGCCAGGAGCCTGGGTTCGAACATCAAATCCCCTGCAGACTGTCCTGGTGATTTCAGAGCTCTGCACCCCCAGGTCATGGTTTGTAAGATGTGACTACCTACCGGACAACGCTCAGGGGCAGAATGAGGATAAAGTGACAGAATGTATGAGTCAGCAATTTGCAAAGTGCAAAAAAGCTGTACGAATGTAATATTTTACTGTTGTTCAAAGGAACTGAGAATTTCCCACATAAAGGTAGTGTCTGAGATGGTAACTACATTTTCCCACCAACATTCCTAGTAAACCTCAGCCCTGAGCCAGTAGACTGTTCCTTCTTTGGGATATTGAGGATCACAGCTATTGGTTTTAATTAAACTCATATGCTCAGATCAATACTATGGTTTCCTGCTATGATGCTCCAGGTTCACACAAAACCCACATACGCCACTGAGACACCTGTCCTTTTCCTCTTGTTTTTTTCTTCCCCTCCACTACTGTCTTTCCTTGCCCACTCTCCATCTTGCTCTAATTCCCTGTTTCTTATTTATTTCTCCTTCCAGTTTCCCTTACTCTCACTTTAGCTCCATTAAGATATATTCTCACAAATGTCCCCGAAGTATTTTCAAAACCAGGAAAAAATAGAGTCAGTGATTAGCATTAATATTCCTTAAAATAGTTTCACCCTTGACCTTATCCACAAATTTCACTGCCCTCCCCCCCTCCCCCCGCCCTTCTAAGTAGACAGACAAACCTGTTTGACTAGTTTTCCTCTAAGCCCCGCTCTCCTGATTGGCTGACGAGTACATGTGAACCACAGGTACAGCAGCACACATGCAAAGGCTATGTAAAGCACATGGCCTTCCTCAGAAGGAGAAGCCACAGCCAAGGGGCTGCAGGGCCTGTGTCATCCGCCCAGTCTCAGGGCAGCTCTCTCAAAGCAGGAAGGCAACACCACTGGATGGCTTATTCCATTGCTAGTTAAAAAAAAAAAAAAAAAAATTCTTCCTGTCAATGCCTTCTCTTCTAAATAAGGGATAGTAAGGTGGGGATGAGGTCTAGAATCAGATTAAGCCTGTATGTTACACGCTTAAGGTGGTGGATGTGACTATATTTACAATGTGGTACAGAGGTGTCCCCAAGTTTTGTTGTTGTGTGTGTTTGCTTAAGTCCATTAGGAAAGTCTGAATTTGCAAAACAGATTAACCAAAATGGGATTCCTTTTATAGAGAGGTGGACTTTGAGATTGCTTTAAATAAGCAAAGTCTCTGGGTACCTTTAAAATAGGATATGTTTTGAAATCATTGCCCATATATTTTGGACTGTCGACTATTTCAAACCTATGGAAAAGTATAAAGATTAATATAGAAAACATCTGTATACCCGTCACCTGTATTTTAAGAGCTAAAATTTTGCCTAACTTTCAAGTGTTTTGAAAATTTTAAATTCTATAAATATGATTCAATTTATAAAAACTGAATTTTATACTACTTTTCAGGAACATATTATAAAAAACTACAGCATATTCGTACACTTGATTCTACTTTTTAAAAAGTTTTTAAATCCATGGGAACATTTTGTTTACACTAAAATATACCACTTGAAGGAAAATCAGCCCCATGGTTATTATTAAAGCAAGTTATAGCCAATGTAATAGCTAAAAAAGTATAACTCTTGAAAATGTGTCAAGTATTAAATTTCTTTGAAATAGAATTGAAAAGTGCAAAATAATTTTACATATATGTTTGTATTCATAATATTCCCAAATCAAGCAAATATTTACCAAATCAGTTACAATGTAAATTTATTTAGTGGATTGGAATCCCTAAAGGTTCATTTCTGTTCTCTAAATCAAGTCAAGGGAAATTACACCTCCAGTATAGTGACTGTTTCCATTATTAATAATTCAGACAAACAGCACAAAGCTATTAGCAAAATACACAGTATCTCTGAAATGTTCCTAACTACACACTCTTTCTATCTAATCCAAATGTTTTAATACTTACATAAATTTCCAACCAGAGTAGGAACTGACCTAGGCTGTCCTACATACCCTGCCGTTCACAAATCCAAAGGTTCTGTTTTTGTGTGGGCTCTGCACTCCTAAATGCTGACCTCACGTCTAAGTTAATTTCAATGTGGCACTTGTCATCTCTGTAAGGGAGTCCTGAGCAGGACAGTATAGAGTCCAAAACTGAGTTGGTGAATATGTAACATGGAACTGTCAGAAGTCCTAAACTGAAAATCACCCGTACAGACCACTATGTTTTGCAAGAGTGGGACCATACACTGTGAGGGAGTTAGCGTAACAGACTGAAACTCAACTCCAAAATAGAGAGGTCCTGATAACAAAAAATGTAGCTAGAGAATTTCAGGGAAAGAACGTCATCAAAGATTAAAAACCACATACATAATGGACTTCAGTTCACCTTAAAAATACTGAACATCTGATTTCATTTTACTCAGAAAACATTTATTGGGTGTCCTAAAAACTACGTACTATGCTACATGTTATATAAACAAATGAGGGACTTCCCTGGCGGTCCAGTGGTTAAGACTCCACACTTCCACTGCAGGGGGCATGGGTTTGGTCCCTGGTCAGGGAACTAAGATCCTGCATGCTGCACTGTGCAGCCAAAAAAAAAAATATATATATATATATATATATATATAAACAAATGGTAAGTAGTGAATATTGATAAGCATGTATTGAAACAGACTTACTAATTTGAACTAAAAAGGAATAGATACTTATAACCAATTAATCACCAATATGCCTAAAAACCAACTAGTAAACATTATGCACCATGTTCAATTGTTGATTGGTTCCCAAACCAATTCACATAGATAAGTTATTTTTCAAAATACCCATTAATAAAAAAAAAAAAAAAAAAAAAAAAATACCCATTAATTACAGGGTAAAAAAAAATACATATTAAAATAGAAATCTAATTTTAGATGTTTATCTCTAATATAAAGCATTACTTCATCCAACTAGAGAAAATCCTAAGGAAAAAAGTAGATTTTATTTTATTTTATTTTACTTTTTTATTTTTGTGTGCGTTGGGTCTTCGTTGCTGCGTGTGGGCTTTTCTCTAGTTGCGGGGGGCTACTCTTCATTGTGGTGCGCGGGCTTCTCATTGCAGTGGCTTCTCTCGTTGTGGAGCACAGGCCCTAGGCGCATGGGCTTCAGTAGTTGCAGCACGTGGGCTCAGTAGTTGTGGCTCGCGGGCTCTAGAGTGCAGGCTCAGTAGTTGTGGTGCACGGGCTTAGTTGCTCCGTGGCATGTGGGATCTTCCTGGACCAGGGCTCGAACCCGTGTCCCCTGCATTGGCAGGCGGATTCTTAACCACTGCGCCACCAGGGAAGCCCCAAAAGTAGATATTTTTAAATATTACTATGGTCAGCTCAATTTTTTAAGAAATCTACAAATCAGTCCTTCCCCTATTACACAGATTAATACCTGATTTCCATGGTGTTGACTTTTAAGACCCCATGGAAATGCCTTCCATGCCTTAGACATGGAAATGCCTTCTGAATGAAACATTAAATTACACTGTGTTCAGTTTTAATGTCACCTATCTTGTTTTTGTTTTCAGAGTCTTTTAAAATGAATAATCTTTGTCCTTATTAGATTATCTAAGAAACTAGAACTCACTTAAATACCAAGAAACCTTAAATAAGACGTTAAAAATGTCTATGATTTGATTACCAGACGCTTTTAAAAAGCAACAAAGATGCTGTGGACCCTCCAGGCTGGTGGAAGCACGGCTTGTCCTGAGGAAGCTAACATCGCCCCAGAGCTCTTGCGCCAACCCCGCCCCCTAGCCAAGGATCATGTGCCAATGGCTCTCTCTTTTCCCTTTAAAATTTTCAAGTGCCCCTATTGTACTGGCTTCCTCCTCAAAGGCTATAAATATGATCAAGTTTCCATCTGAAACATATCTTTTAATCACCCTCCCTAAACCCTGAGAGCGAGTACTGCTGAAAGCAGTAGTCTCTACAGACCTATCACCAAATCCAAGTTCCGTTTTCCATAAAAACTGCTAGCACTTATTGAACACAAACCAGATAACTTCCAGTCACTGAGCTTGATAGACTTTATCTCATTTGATCCTCACAGTGGCCCTGGGAGGTCACACTTTGATCTTCATTATGTAAATGAGGAAAGGGAACTCAATTCTGAGTTCAAGGTCACATACTAGTCAGGTGCAGAACCAGGACTGTCTGATACCCCTCATTTTAGTACTTAGCCCCTCATTTCTTGAAATTCTTTCCTCCTTCAGCTACTAAAAGTTACTCTCCCCTAATTTTCCTCCCGACTTTCACTCTGTACCTTCTCCTTCTTTACTGCTCCCTATATCTCTAGCCAACAATATGATTTTAGAATCTCCCCAGGCCTCTTTTTTCATCTTACTCTCTGAACCTGCCCTAGAAGATCTACTGACTTCCTTTTTTTTTTTTTTTTTGCAACCACCTATATGTTGAAAATGGCTAAAGCAGTCAGTCTATCCACCCATCCGTTAATCTATCCATTTATCTACCTACCTACCTAGCCCAGACCTCTCTGCTCAGAAGTTCTGTGCAATGATCCATCGGACACTCATCTCCAGCTGGATTTTCTATAAGCACTTCATATTCTACATGTCCAAAGCTGAACTCTATCATCCTTGGTCCTCAAATCGGCTTCTCCTTTAAAGTCCCTATTTCATCCTCCCATACCACCCACCATCTAACCGGTCACCTAATCTGAGAGATTCTACCACCATAACATCTGTGTGACCAAAGTCTCTTCCTCATCTTACTGCTACCACTTTGATGTAAGTTCCTCAACTTCTCTTAGCAAGATCACCCCAATACCTTCTAACCTGTTATTCCTGTCTCACACCTCAGATCCATCCTTCTAGACTGCTGGGAGAGCTGTGTTTTCCCCACTCCTTTGTTTAAAACAACCTTGAAGAGAAAATGGTCCACACGCCGTAGGATGGCAAACAGTCCTCCATGATCTTGCCCTTGTCTACACTGACTCCTCTGTTGTCACCTTCTCTATGAAGCCTCTTTAGTCTCTGTCCCCATGCAGAACTGGCCACTTCCAAATGCCTGTTCAGGGCACTCTGCATTTCTCTATCAAAGCACTCAAGAACATATAGCACTGGGCTTCCCTGGTGGCAGAGTGGTTGAGAATCTGCCTGCCAATGCAGGGGACACGGGTTCGAGCCCTGGTCTGGGAAGATCCCACATGCCGCGGAGCAACTAGGCCCGTGAGCCACAATTACTGAGCCTGCGCGTCTGGAGCCTGTGCTCCGCAGCGAGAGAGGCCACGATAATGACAGGCCCGCGCACCGCGATGAAGAGTGGTCCCCACTTGTCGCAACTAGAGAAAGCCCTCGCACAGAAACGAAGACCCAACACAGCCATAAATAAATAAATAAATAAAAATTAAAAAAAAAAAAGAACATATAGCACTATTTTGTACTTATTGAAACCAACTTGTTTTCTATCTATCTAATCCTTTTAAACCCAGAGTCGTCCCATGGTCTTATGTGTCTGCATATCCCCGGTGTACAGGACCATAGTGCCCAATGCATAGTATGTTTTTAATAAGTATTTGTTGAAAAAAAGAAGGATGTTTGTGAAATGCTTTAGATTAGGAAGATATGATTATCACCGTTTTCAACACTAAATTAAACAACTTTATTCAAACTCATTTGATTATGCAACCCCATATGTGGGTATGCAAAGTAATACTGAAATGATTCACCTAGCTTCAAGTATGGGCACCAGGCTTATCAAATCACACTTCTTGTTCCTAGCTTCCAGAGTAGAGAAATAGTGCCAATATTACATACAGCTAGTCAATTTCAACGGCAGAAAGCAGGATGTAAAATATCATCGTACACTATTCCTAAACAAAGACAATCTGGGCCTACCATAAGAAAAGTAAACTTTTTTTAAAGCCTGCTTCAATTTCTCGGAAAAGCAAAGATCTTCCAGAAGACTGAATGTCTGAAATCAAGACACCCTTCTAAAGATCTCATATACAAAATTTTCTATTAAAAAAACACATTAAAACCATTTATATAGAAGTTACCCTTCTAGGAACCTCAGCCATTGAGCTCACTATCTAGCCCAGAAACAAAGGATAAGAACAGCAAGTACCTGTCACAAATTACACAGGCTTTATACTCGAGCAATAGCCCACATCATTTCAGAAAAAAAAAAAAGAAAAGAAAAAGACAACACATAATAGAGCAGCAGGGCCCGCTCACAGCCTGACAGCAGCAGAAAGTGATAGCTGATAACAGAAAGAGGACCCAGAAAAACCATAAAAAAAAAGAATAGTACTTCTGTCCCCAATCTAGTATTTCAACCAGGCAGGCTGAGGCCATTTACTATAAACAAAAACAGCTCTATACACCTCAAGGAATAGCACTATTCAATTCTTTATGAATTCATGTTCATAAAGACAGTCCAACAAAAAAAATTAACTTACATCCTAGGGAGCAAGTAAGAGTGTAATATTTAGAAATTACTTGTTTTAATAGCTAACTTTTTAAAGTTTCAGTAATTAATGGTGTGAGGGGTCAGCTATTTTGAAAATGTGCTTATGTAAATAAGTAATAACCCAGATAGTGTCAAATAAATGAGATATTATGACACTGCAAAAACAATCAAAAGTTCTTACTCTCCTGGTGTACTTTGGAAATCTAATGTGAATTAAACAGCATCAAGTCAATACTATCTTATAAATAAGCACATAAATAACTTTGAAAAGGAGTCTGACAATTGAGAGTGTGGTTATTTTCTTCCTTTGCCATCAATATTTACATGGTAATTAAGCTGATAGTTATTCGTAAGGTACCATGAAATGTTTTAAGTAATTTAAATCAAATGTGAACTGTCAAACTCTTTACCCACAAAAAAGATTTTACAAAAAATAAATTTTTTTACAAATATTTTTTACTCCATTGGTTTACTTATTCTAATATGTGCACCAGGCATTAGTACAACAAGCATAAAGCTCTGGAAATTTTAGACTTAAAAAGAGTTTGAATCTCTACAATAGTATTATCAAGAGAAAGTCACAAGTACAGTTTTTACTCAGTTATGCCCGAGCTACTAATATACTATCAAGCTATTACTAAATGTCACGGAAGTGTGCTTCATTGTAGTTTTTAAACACTGCTATAGCACTAAATCACACAACACAAGATGTCAACCTTACCTTGTGGGTGACAGGCAAATCAAATAGCACTTGAGTGTTTCCCTCTAGAATTATCTAGAATAGTTGCCGAACAGAAACAGTCCAAAAGCAATTATCTCAAACTGCCTGGAGATAGTTTCCATAACAGAAAACTAGTCCACTGTTTCTCTCTGAGACAGGAAAAATAGTCTGGTTTATGATCTAATTCAATTAACGCAAAGTTCAGATTCCCTCACTATACAATATTGATGTGCATGACTCTTCCATTAATTTAAAACTCTCCAGGGAATAAAATGTGATTACTCCTAACACTATTAACATACCAATTAAAAAGCACTTCCTAGCCTTCCTTCAAGTGGCATTTTTTTCTGGGAGTAAGTGGAAATAAAGCACACCCATTACACCAATTCCGAGCGGAGACTTTTTTTTTCTTTGAACATGAAATTATCATAAATAGAAACAACAGCACACTTGACATCTAGCCAAACTACCACACCTTCACTAATCTTAAAAAACTCATTGTACGAGATGACAGCCCAAGGGAAACCGAAGGTTTTTAGAGTAGTGTTTTTCCTATCGTTTCTGGGTGGAACCCACTTGAAATAAAAGGCTGCCTCTACTGCTAAAACTGGTTCATAATGCAGGTGACTCGAACGCTACCCACTCCTCCCCCTTGTGATACGCCCTCTCCCCCGTGAGAATGACTAGTTAACACAATCTAGCCTTCCGAGTTAGAGTACTTTCAGAAGTTCTCTCACTTTCTCTCCTCCTCACCGCCCCCCCCAACCCCTTGGGGTTGCTTTTCGGCGATGGGAACCAGAGGTAGAGGTACAGAGGTGGTACATTCCCTAAGGAAGTGCTGCAGAGTGGCACGTTCCCCGTACTCAACTTCATAAACCCTCCATTAAATCAGCGAATTTACACATACAGATTGAGTAACCCCCTCGCCACGCATGACTGTCCTTTCGCCCTGTCGCACTCCGATGCAGTTTGCCTCGTACAACGCCAAACCACGCATCCCAGGCCCCTCGACGCTCCTCCGGCCCGTGGAAGGCGCCCTACTTCCTGCAGCGCGTCCTTCTCTCGCCTCCTAATCCGCACACGCTTCTCTAAAGCAAGGGCACGCCATATGGTTCCCGCATCCGCGCGGAGACCCTGCCACCACTGTCCATTCCCGGGGGTCGCACAGGCTTGCCGGCACTGAAAGGTCCCTGTGTCCGTGCGTGTGCGTGTGTAGCCCCAAGACACGCTCTACCCCCAATGCACCCAGGTCTAGTTCCCCCTCAGGAGAGAACGAAGTAGAGGAGAGTTGCAGAGTTTCCCAAGCACCTCCCAGGCCCCCATCCCTGGCTGGCGGCGGGGGCTCCGCGGTGCCCATAGCTCCAGGGTCAAGTGCAAGGTCCTTGGCCAGATCCACGCCGGGTGATCCCCTCTCTCAGCCTACACGCACGAAACGCGAGAGGACCCTCAAACGGGCGCCATACGGCAGGGAAAGAAAGGAGCACGGGCGCGAGCGGGGCAGCAAGGAAAGATCTCCTTTACACCCCTCCGCCCCACAGCCTACCCACCCCCAACGCCTAACCCCCTCAGTCCAACCCCATCTGCACTTTCTGCTCCCTACCCCCCCCCCCCCACCCCTTGGTCGCAGCCAGCCGCGCGGCACTCACCTCCGGGAGCAAACAACGCCCCTCTCCTCTTGCCGCCCCGCCCCCCTCCCGCCCTCTGGAGCGGCGTGGTCCCTCCGCTTACCTCCGCTCTTGGCTGCTGCGCGTGAGTTTAAGTGTGTCTCCGCCGCGAAATTGTATCCGGGGACAGAAGGGACCCGTTTGTGTGCTGGATCAGGTGTCGCCGCCTTCGGTGGCTTGGGGTCGTGAGGAAGGCTGCAGAGTTAGTGTGTTAGCTTAGGACTGGCTCTCCGGACTCACAATTGATGGCAAAGCTTTAACCGTGTC
This sequence comes from Balaenoptera acutorostrata, assembly GCF_949987535.1. NCBI lineage: Eukaryota > Metazoa > Chordata > Mammalia > Artiodactyla > Balaenopteridae > Balaenoptera > Balaenoptera acutorostrata. The sequence continues at coordinate 118,143,982 of NC_080068.1, read as the reverse complement.
CTCCCTCAGGTCCGCGGCGCGCCTGCTCTTCCGCGGCTCTCGGCGGCCGGCCGCGCCCCCCCAGCCACGCCCAGCCACGCCCAGCCACGCCCCGCCTCGCGCGCGGCTAGCAGAGCTGGAGGGCGCCCCTCTCCTCCCGCGCCTGGCTCAGCGGGGCACGACGAGGTCAGCCACGCGCTCAGTCTCGCCTCAGACGCCTGGGGCTGCGAGCGCCTCCAGCTCCTTCGGCTGGGGCATGGATGTGGGCGCGCCTTCGTGCCACGCGCTCGCGGGCTGAGCGAGGGCTTAGAGTCCTGGGACTGGGATGCTCGCGGGCGGAGCGGCGGGCGGCGGACAGGCTGGGACGCTCGCGAGCCCTCCGTCGCTCGAGCTCGGAACCCTGGAACCGGCACGTGGCCCCGCCCCCTGCTCCCCCAGCGAGGCGTGCCCTGTGCCCTCTCCGGCACCTCCCGTCTGGTCCCCGTGCCCGCCTTTTTTCATCACGCCAGCGCCGCGCGAATCTGCGTGGTGTGGTCGTGCGCCTTCCTTCCCTTCCCAGCCTCCTAGTCTGCCTCAGACCTCCCGAATCCATTAAAAAGTCAAACTTGGGCTAGAAGGTGGAGGAAATACTCGAAGGAAAGCGGGGGAGGGGCACTTAGGTGATCAAGCCACCTGCCTCGTGAATCGGAAAGCGTTCGAAAACAAGAGTTTGGGGATCCCGGAGAAAAGAAATTGGGTTGCTGCGCTCGGTAACATCCCTCCTCGCAGGCTTGTGCTGAAAGGGCCATTTATGCTTTGCTTGGTTGAGTCTGTGGCGACTTTATCCGGACTAATCTGTGTTTGCCAACAGCAGATCCTCGCCAAGTTGGCGTCCCAGCCAGGAAGCACCTTTGCGTACCCAGGCCTGCTGGAGCGGCCCTTCCTGTGGCGCCTCAGACCCGAGAGCCCAAGCGCCTTTAAGAGTCTGACCCTAGGGTGCGAGCTTCCCGGGAACCAGGAAAATCTAACAGTGTTGTTGGCTTTTCCTTTGAGCATGATTGGTAATGTATTCGATAAATACATATACGACATAACTTTCAGAAAAGCAAAAATCATGTCGGGTGTAAGCTCCAGAAGCTAAGATGCCGCCACTGCACGTGAACGTTATACGTTTAAACACTGGAATTGGGAAAAATGCCAAGTCAGGCCATCCTTTTCTTGCTCCAAACCGAATTTCAAAAATAGATTAGGACTTTGTGCCCTTAGAAAAGGAAACGGAAATTATGTTCTAAGGTATATAGTATTACTTAATGTTAAATGGGGGGAAAATCTAACATACACTGTATTTCTCACTTTACTTATGACTCTATTTAATAAGTGCAGGGTCCGAAGTCCATATACTAAAGAATGTTCACCGATAGACTTCCAAATGTGGATTTCAGAAAAGAATGTGCTTACTTTCTTTGCAGATCAGAAATTTGAAATATTGTGAAAAGCACAGGGGATATTTTTTCAGCCTTCGTACCTAATCCAAGGAGATTACTGTCCTCTATTTTTTATTTAATTTCATTAGAAAAACCTAAAATGTGAACATAGGTAACAATCTGACATAAGAGAATTTAAGCATTTACTTTGAAAGCTCTGTTCTCTCAAGTGTCAAGCTTCAAACACTTGTTCAAGCAATTGCAAGCTGTTTGTTGCATAATGCATTTGTAAATTCATGGTCAAAAAATTACTAGAAATTAAGTGAAAACGTTAACTTTTATTGTGTGAAAAAATTTTTTAAATCTGTGTCACATTTCTTTGCTTATAAAGTCATGTAAACTGACCATTGTATAAGATTTTGGCAGACTTTTGGGAAGAAAATGCATTGCTCTATTGTGCGTGGATATGTCCATGTCTGTTGTTTCTTTGGTTTCTCTGTTGCCTCCCACATTCTTTATATAATGATTATCGAATTTCTCACAGCTCTGCACACAAAGGACATCCCATAATTTAAAACAAGTTAAGTCAGTCGTATAAATAGTTGAATTGCATTTTGGGAGCTTGAAAGTATAAAGAAAATTGGTGAGTGTCTCTCTCTTTTTTAAAAAATCTACCAGCACTTAGCACTTCATATTATTGACTGAATGGCTGGATAAAGTAAATAATGAAAGTATTTGCTCCTTCTCTTGAAGGTAGAGTGTGTATTTTTCATATTTAATCCATCTTCCAAGCTCCCATCCAGATTCACACAAAATTCTGCCTATCAGCTTTAGTTTATAGAATGTTGAATTGAACAGCATATCTGTAGTAAGGAAGTTCTAGCCAATGTGAAATGTGATATTAAAATTCCCTCATTATTTTGGTAGACCAAGTGTATCAGTATACTGATAATTTTTAAATTTTTAATTTTAATTTAAAAAATTAAATTTAAAAATTTTTAATTTTTAAAAAATGCTTTTGGTTCTTTAGTCATTTGGGCCCGTATGATTTTATTGGGAGATAAACAATAACTTATGAGAAATACTAGCTTAGCCTGGTGATTATTAACCATGAACTCTGGGACTTTAATCAGTTATAAATGGTACAGTTTTATATCATTTGCCTTGTAATATAGACCATATAGTATAGAATACAGCAGAATGGATTAAAGTTTAATCATGGGGAGAAATATGGGTGGCTGTACATTCCAAAACCCCTTTGCTAATAGTCCCAAATATCTGAATATATTGCAGTGGGGTACCTTATGACTGGAAACATCACTGACTTCACAAACTAGGCCTTTGAGCTCTGCTTAGTTCCCAAGAAATGTGATTATCTACTTTGGAGCTCTGAGGAGCATAGAGAGTCTAAATGCACACAAAAACTCTTTAGGCCTAATTTGATGCTGCTCTCCATAATAATAATAATGATTATTATGGCTCCTACTTGAGTTTTCAAAGTGTAATTCCTGGCACAATGCTAAGTTAATGAGTGATCTCATTGAATCTTCATAAAAATCCTGGAGGTAGGTACTATTATTTTTTCCTGTTGAAGACAGAGTAGCAGAAGTTTGGGGAGTCAAACTGGAAAGTGGCAAAACTGGGAACTGAATTGAATTCTGAGTCAAAGATCATGCCCTGAGCCACTATGTCTATTCAGACTAGATCGCATAGTGGAGTTCAAGTCTTGGTCAGAGAGAATGTTGAAGTACATAAATCCAACCTGACTATTTGGGGAACCCTTGGAATTCAAAAAGCACATAAACCCAGTCTGCCTGGCTGTGTCTCCTCTTTTACCCCAGAACAGCTGCTAAATAGGCAAGTCACAGTACAAAGGTACCTAGTGATGAGAGGGGCTTAATTTTCTGTGTTTCCAGTTTTAAATTGTTGCCATTATTTTGTTTCATTCCTGTTTCCTATAGACTCTGACTTACTGTAAGAACACTAAACCTGAGGACAAACAGAATGAAGATCATACACAAAGTCCATAAGATAAAAATAGGCAGATTATCACATCTTCACCTTCTCCTTTTGGCTCTTTCCTTTTTCCTTTTCCATCATCTCTTATTTTCTTGCAAACATCAGCTTCTTGCTTTCATTTTCAACTATACACTCTACTTAGTGCCATATCCCATTTTTTTAATACGTGCAAATATTTTCATTTTTATAAGTTTTAATATATGCAGTGTTTTTCATTTTTCATCTTAATTCTGTTTTATTATGCATTATAGGTTTCTTTAGAAAATGTTGATCTATGGATCAAATTGTAACAGAAGGATTGGAGAAACAGAGGGATTTCTAGAATTGTGGAAGTGATGGATAACTACTCGATTCTCATCAAAAGATATATTTTGTGAATTGTCTAAAGGAATACCTGATATAAAGGGCAAGCCAAAAAAAAAAAAAACTTGTATGTTTAATAATTTTGCTTACATGATTATAGACACCACTAGCTTAGACATAACTAGCTTATTCTATATGTTCTTCTGAAGCAATATTTCTTTTCATGATTAGAAAATGTCATCAATAAAACTTTACTCTCTAATCTAGTACCCAGTAAGTTAAATCTTTTAAAATAATTTCTGAAACTTCATGATGAACCCTGTTCAGAGTTAGTTGTGGGAAACTATGGAGATAGAATATCTGTCTTAAGGCCTTTGGCCTTTCAGAACTGGAAAGTTTGCTATCCTGGATTCTTATGTAGCCCTATATTGAGTCTCTGTCGGTGATACCAGCCAAGATTTTAAAAGAGAACAGGTGGTACTACGTGACATCATACATAGCTAAGCCTGGGTCCGCACCAGCTTCCTTTCCCACCCATTTTGCAGGTGTTACAAAGTACAGCCTTTCTATGTTCAGCCTGTGGTGCCTCCTGGGAATAAAGAGCTGCATAATATATTACAATTATAGCATCATAATTTATTTGACCTAAATACCCTGCAAACTCAAGGCAATACCAACTAGTTCTAATGTTCCAGCACTAGGTGAATGAGGTTATGTTTACCATATCTGCTTTATACTTTCATAGATACCAATCTTCATCCATATTTTTTTTATTAATCACCCTTGTACAGTGGCTCTCAGATCCACTGAACATGATTCTAAAATATCAAAACTTTATGACCTAGATTATGTCCCCCTGGTACCATGGTCTGTGTGCTTCCCTAAGTAAACGTTAATTTATCTGCCTAGTCAACTTGCATTTATTGGGAAAGTTAAAGAAGAACCCCAGAATCCACAAATTTTTTTAGAATTATACACTCTGCCTTTTAACATAAAGAACTAATTGTATTATTTTTAGAAAAGAAATAAAGGACTTGCCCTGGCAGATTGGTATTAGCAATATGTTGTGACTCTTATTTAATATGGTTATCTTAAAATCATGGTGCTTAAATAGTCACTTTCTCAGGTCAGGCTTTAATTCCTAGATGAAACTATTAAGTATATTTTTGTTCATAAGTGTCAGGCCCAAGCCTGACCCTCCCAAGGTCTGCAAAGAAAGTAGGTTTCTGTATCAATGAAAAACAATAAACACTAAGGACTTTGACCCTAGTGTTCAGATCATTATGTTACCTGAGTGTATTTAATTTTATGGTTGGAATCCTGTTGTGAGTATCTCTTTTCTTGCCTTGTTTTTCATTCACTGCCTCCCTTACTTTTGTGTAATAAAGAACTATGGTGTAATAAACTGTCTGATGGAATAGCCCATACAAAGGGCAAGCCAAGTAGGAAAAACCCTTGTCAGTGACAGCACTATTTCTATAGTGTGAGGACTTGAAGATTGAGTGGGTCTTTCCAGGGTATAATTAGAAGCTGTAAAGCAGGTATAGACTACTTTTAAAATTGTTTTTAAAAATGTGATGGCTAATTTTTAAATGCCCCAGTTATATTGACCAATTCCCTATCCTTTCACACCAAAAATAATCCTGTCTACCAATCCATCTTCCCCAAACCATTTGGATAAATACTTCTTTACCATTAAAACATACCCCAAAAAATAAAAAAATAAATTTAAAACAAAACAAAACAAAACATACCCAGGGTTTCAGAAACTTGTCCTAACCCTGATAAGGTAAAAAGTTTTTGATGGAGTAAGATGGCTTCATATGTTTATGCTTTTACAAAACCTTTCTGTTTCAAACACAAATTTATGCCTGATAAAATATAAAAGGCTAAAACACACCAGTTAGATAGACATAGAGGAAGTGAGAAACAAGGTAAACATCTTCCTGAGCTAGTAATAGAACAGAAATGCAAAGCAGGAGGCCAAGCTGGGGCCAAGATTTGTGTCTTCTGGGACTGGACATCGATGCATCGATGGTGGTTTGGGGACTAAAGGTGCTTGTAGCAGACAGACCCCAGGGTAACCCCATGATTCTCACCTCCTGACATCATGCTCTCTATAATTCCCTCCCTTTGTGTGTGGGTGGGACCTTGACTTGCTTCTGGCCACTAGAATATGGCCTTTATGTAGTTAAGGCCCCAAATCTGGTAATGTAGAATTAATCAAAAGGTAGATTATTCTGTGTGGGTAGGACTTTAAGGGTATCAGGTGAAAGCCCTTAAAAGAAGTAGAGGGTCGTTCTTGAGAGGAGAGACTCTCCTTGCAGGCTTGAGGAAATAAACGGCCATATGGGGGAAGTCCTCATGGCAAAGAACTGAGAGCAGCTTCTAGGCCCTAAGAGTGGCTTCCAAGCAACAGCCAGCAAGAAGTTGGGGTCCTGAGTCATACAGCTGCAGGGGAATGAATTCTGCAAACAACTGAATGCGCTTTAAAGTATATTCTTCCCCAGTCAAAAGGCAACCTGGCCAACACCTGGCGTGTAGCCTTGAGAATCCCTGGTTATAAGACCCAGGTAACTGATGCTCATATTCCTGACCCATGACTGTGAGTTAATAAATGTGTCTTGTTTCAGTCTGCTGGGTTTGTGGTAATGTGTGATATAGCAATAGATAACTATTTCAGTACTCCATACAGAAAGAGGAACTAAGGGCTGGACCAGAACTCCCACAAATGTGAATGGAGTCTGAATAAAAAGGCTAGAAACCTAGCTACATAGAAAACAGTGGTTATAGGGGGTGTGAGGACCGAAAACTAGGAATCAAATCAAGTTGCTAGCTGACTCTAGTTGCATGAACCTTTGGTGTCTTCAATATCTCCCCAGAGCAGGAGACTTAAAATGCTGTTATAAAACTTGGTTCTGGATTGGTGGCTCAGGAGTGCCAGGTGAAGGCAATCACAGGCACCTGAAAACTATTAGATGAGAAAGGTGAGACCAGGAGAAAAAAGTTGTCCCTCTCCAGTCAGGATAAAATATATACTAAAATCCAAAGACAAACGAAGATCTCTAAGGTTAAAAAAAGGCAAACAAAAACCTCAGTGCTCCAAGCATGAATTCTTTGTAAATTATGTTAATTTATGGACTCATTTGACAACGACTTTGAAATACACTTAATAAAGAAATAGCATCTATTAAAAACCAAAATTAAAAATTCATTCTGAATTTATAAGGCAAAAACATCTCAAGAAAAGTTTGGACATGCAAAAGGAAATAGAAATCTTTAAAATTCATTGTAAGGAATAAATTCTATACATCTGTGAAGAGAAATTAGTAGATCTGAAGATTGTTCTGAGAAATTCACTCAGGATGGAGGAGAGAAAAACATACACATATACGTGCGCACCAACATTAAGAGACCTAGAGAATGCATTAACTCAATTATACATGTAACTGGAGTTTCAGAAGAAAAGAAAGGATGAAATATCAAAAGAAATTTTGATAGCTAAGAATTTTCCAGAACTGAAGAAAGATTAGATTCTCAGATCTTAATCCTTAACTGGTGTCTGGTTGTTACTAGACAGAGCAAATAGCACCCACCAGAAGTAATGATTGAACCCTGAGAAGACTTTGAAAAATTTTAAATTCTCAGGCCCCATCCTAGATCCACAAAATCATAAATACAGAAATGTATATTTTAAAAAAATCTCCAGTATTCTTCTTCAAAGCTTATAACCCCAGTCTAATCATGAAAAAAGCATCAGGTAACCTCCAATAGAGGGACATTCTACAAAATACTTGGTATTTCTCAAAAGCATAAAGGTCTTGGAAAAATAAAGTCTAAGAAACTACTACAGCAGAGAGGAGCGTACGGAGACATAATGACTAAATGTAATGTATGCTGGATGGAGTCCTGAAACAGAAAAAGGACATTAGATAAAAAATAAGAAAATCTGAATAAAGCGTGGACTTTAGTTAATAATCATGTATTAGTATTGGTTCATTATTTGTAACAAATGTACCATATTAATATGAGATGTTAATATTATGCAGAAATGGATGTGTGGTGTATGAAACCTTGATGTACTATTTTAGCAAGTTTTTTGTAAGTCTAAAATTATTCAAAAATTTTAAAAATCATTAAAAATAAAAGCTCCCAATTTTATTTTGATCAGCCAGATTTCAGAATAATCAATTGTTTTACCCTTTTATGTTATAGGTGAGAAAACTGAGGCAATTTGATTGTAAGCATTTGTGTAGTTCTAATAATTTTTAGAGATAATAGAAGTGTTAAAATTATGATTGTTGTAAATTATGATTACAAGTTTATTTGAAATATCTTAGAATTAACCCTGATTTTGGATTCTGTAGTTGTAACTGAAAAATAGCCATATAATAATTGTAGCTAATTACAACTAATGCTTATCTTTTTTTAGGAATGTTGACACTCAAGAAAATTATTTTAAAGTCCATCAGAAAGAGAGGACATAGGAGAATATCCATTTGTGAAAACTAATAACCTGTAAGTGTATTGCATAGAGTTGTGCTGCTGTTCAATCTAATCATATGTATAAAGCTGTATTTATGTCCAAGAACATATAAAACATGAAAAAATTTTCACTTTCAAAAATGCACCATAAATAATATTCAACTTTAAACAACTCATTCAATAAATATACATTAAGCATCTACTACTGTAATATAATTAAAATTATATTTAAAATTTTAAAAGCATAGCCTTGACCCAGTTTGGAGGTCCTGGCTAGAGTCTGGTCAGTTTTCGTTCCTGAGCAGCCGATTAAGGACACATTATGCCCACTTCTGTTATCAGGCTCCCACATTCCCTGGTCACTATGCACCAGGCCTACTCTCCCCAGGGTTAACAACTAGGGACAGGTCCTATGCCCCAGAGCCTTCAGAATTATTCAAATTAAACAAATGCTTATTTTTAAAACCATTAAAATGGTAATGAAAAATGGAGTGGATTGCAGAATCAGCTGCCATTAATAGTATTAAAGTTTGTTCCTGAAATATTTTTCCTGCGCCATTCATGCAGCATACATGAAGTTAATGAGAAGCATGCATTCTTAAAAGAATAAGAAATTCTTTCTTGCTTTCTTTCCTTTCTCGTTTAGTCCCCTCCCCTTAAGTATTTCCTTAAAGCATTCCACCTTTCTTCACACGCACTTTCTGGTCGTTTCATAGAAGAGAGGGATTCTGTTAATAAAGGCATAAGACCGTTAACTAACTCTTGCAGAGGAAACCATTAGTGTCTGTAATATCACACAAGATCATTAAGACATAGACAGGAGACATTGGTTAGCCTTGGTTTTCATTAATTAATAAAAATACCTGAAAATCCTTTAATGCTTCATTATTGAGTTTCAAATGATCCCTTCAAAGCTTGGGTGAAGTGGCAATAAGAGCTGTGTTAATTTATAGAATCTGTAAATAACCGTAAATAGCAGAGAAAATCATTAACTCACAATGCCTAATCGAGGAACATAAATTAATGAAACAGATTGTTTAAACAAAAATACCAGAACTTAGACATCCAAATAAATCATTTCCTACCAAGCCCTTACCTTGGGAAACTGTGTACCCGTCTACAGTAGCCATTAGTCAAGGAAAGCTAGAACTAATCTTGAAAAGTAGCCATCACGGCCTGTGGCACAATTCTCAGGAGCATTTTCAATAATGAGAAATCTTTGTCTTTTGTGAATGAATTTGCTTGTTGGAAATAAATGCTATTCTGAGCCAAGCAAACCTGGTGAACTGGATCAAGTCAAGATGGTAAAGTCATATTTTGGTAAAAAAAAAATAACATGACTACTAAGAAACATCTTATGTAAAGGGAAAATCAAAATGAAGTTGGCATTGCTAGGAGAGTTCTCTTAAAATGGAGTCGGGAGGCCACTGAGAAACGGTGACTTATGCACATCTCAGAATCTGACTTTTGACCACTTATTTTCCTAATGAAGGCAACCAGAACAGCTGTCAGAAACTCGAGATACTTTCAGACCCTTATCCTAAAATTACTCATGATTCCTTAAGGAGAAATATTTCCTGACTCGTGTCAGAGTCGATCACAATTCTTGCCAGACAACCTTAATCGTGTGGCTTTTGTCTGTATAAGACCCTGACTTTTTCTCTTCTCCTGAACACTCTTTCAATTTTACCCAAATCTGTGTTTCTCACATTGCAATACTTAAGACCCCACATAAAGCTCTTTTGTTCTTTGCAGCCTCGATACTGATTACTGTTTGACACTTACATGTTTAATGTGGCTTGTTTACCTACTCTAAAAACAGTTCCAAATGGGAAATTTCAAATCTACTTTGAGAAATAGAAACAGAGTTGAAGGGCATCCCAAAGCACAGCTGAAGGACAACTGTGTTTTTAGGCAGTTACCTTTGAAAGTATTTTTAAAATCAGTTTGTATATGTATAGCCACTTTCAAATCAAATCAATTTTTAATAATATTAGCCTCAAACCTATGAGTCAATATAATTTTTTTTGGAAAATGTATCTTTGAAGCGAGATTTGCAATTATTAAATACATTTGTCCTACTGCTTAGAACATAATAGGCAGTTGATAAATGCTATTGGATACTTGAGTTTCAGTCAATTTAAATGAATAATAGGTTGAAGAACACTTGCTTGGAAATGGTAGTTTTTTTAATTATGATTTTATGATTATTATCTGGTAGTAAACGTAGTCTTACTATTGACACAGAGTATTTAGAAAGTGAGCTTAGGGCTTCCCTGGTGGCGCAGTGGTTGAGAATCTGCCTGCTAATGCAGGAGACACGGGTTCGAGCCCTGGTCTGGGAAGATCCCACATGCCACGGAGCGGCTGGGCCCGTGAGCCACAGCTGCTGAGCCTGCGCGTCTGGAGCCTGTGCCCCGCAACGGGAGGGGCCGCGATAGTGAAAGGCCCGCGCACCGCGATGAAGAGCGGTCCCCGCACCGCGATGAAGAGTGGCCCCCACTTGCCGCAACTAGAGAAAGCCCTCGCACGAACCGAAGACCCAGCACAGCCAAAAATAAATTAATTAATTAATTAAATAAATAAATTTAAAAAATAAATAAATAAATAAAAAGAAAGTGAGCTTATAGAAGAATAGCCTACTTAACTGTGTCATAATAGAACCTATATTTGTCATTCTGCCTACTACTTTCATATTTAGAGATACATTCCTGTGAGAGAAGTTTCGTAATATAGAATAAGTGCCTAGGTTTTTAGAAGCAATACAGATTACATAGATCAGGATTGCAAATCTGACCGTGGATTTGGCCTGTAATAGAGATCGCAACCATTAAAACATTACAAAATAAGTGACTAAGGTAGTTGACACAGCCCTAATGGTTTGAAGGCTTTGCTCTCCCCTGTAGATGTCTTAAGCACTAAGATAAGCAATTAGACCACTAAGTCATTTAGAACTTTAGGTATCGAATTATGTCTTACCAGTACTTTATGGAAATTACCCGGAAGTAGCAGTAACTAGTTTAACAAGATGACTGGGCTTAATTTTAACTACACCTGTGAAAAGGGAAATTTAGTCCACAAAGAAAGGGATATATTAGTATAGGTGAGTGTGCCCTCTAGATGCAGAGCTACTCCTATCTTTAACTTAGTACATTGTAAAAACAGACAAATATAGACTAGTGAAAGATGGTCAGGTTTTTTGAAAGTGTAACTGACATGGTATCTTGGTGTACTGTGCTTGTATTTGATGAATATTTATTCTTAGTGCAAAAATTCTTCATAACAGACTTTGTTCACCTTTAACCTGTTGCATTTCCCTACTTTGTTCTCCCAAAAGAGTTAACTTTCCAATTTATATAGGAATATTATATATTATATACATAATATATATAATATGTATATAAATATATAAAACACATCACTCTGGATGTCTCAAAATGATGTATTTTTATCACAGGGACCCCCAGTTCATTCATGCCTTTCTTCAAATTGCTTCCCTTAATACAATATAAATGTATGAAGAGCTGGAAACCATACTAAACTGTATATTCCTGAGGAACTGTCCCTTACTCCTGCATTTCCCAAAAAGGATGTTTGGCACGTGCTTATTATTTATTGAGTTAATGTGGAAGGGGAGCAAAGTATCCTCTCTTGGCCATCTCTATTTGTGTGACTTTGGAAAAATAACTTTCCCTTTCTGAGTCTTTTTTCCTCATTTGATTACTGAACAATTTATGGTTATTCTGTGTATCCTATGATTAGTCCCATTTTGCATGTGTGTACTGTCTCTACAGAAATTAAGGCATCAGGAATCTCTGTGTTTTCCAATTATTCTCCCTCAAGCTAGTTTCTGCTCAAAACATATAAACACACATATGTAGACACATTTCTATTTCATCATTTTTTCCCTCTTGATAGAGAACATTATAAAAATAGTCTGTTGACTTCTTAATAAGGTTTAAGAATACACAAAATGTAAAGGATTATCATTATTTCTCATTTGTATATGGATGCACTCTTCTATTTAATGCTAATTTCATGCAATGTATTTTCCCCAGAGAACACCAGACAGCTTTGAAATCATTGTCTCACTAATCATTTGTAGAATTCTTGGAGGTAGGCTGGTGATAAATATCACATGTATTTTATAAAGTAATAATGGTCTAATGCAAGGTATGACTTATGAGCTCAGAGAATAAGAGATCATTAAAGGCAGATCTGCAATTGAACTAAGACATCTAGGTTTTCTGGCCAATGATATTGTACAACAAATAACGTCATATATGAAAACTGAATACAAAAAATTATAGGACAACTTGTATAGTCAAGTTGTTATTTCAACTATAAAAAGAAGTCAGGAACATCTAGAGTCATTTCATACTGAAACAATAACTCCACCAAGATGTTCGCAGCAATAATTCTTTGATCTCTATAACACATGGATGTACAATCAAAACCAGGGACCAAGAGGGAAAAAAATGTGATGCAACAGCCTTAGAAGCATAACCCCACTACTGTTGTGTGTAGGAGTTCAGAGCTATTCATATATATATATATATATATATATATATATATATATATATATATAATAGAATTCTGAAATTATGTATATATGATATATAAACTGGATTATTATTAAATGGATTAATAGAACACAATTCACTTCCTTCCCCACTTGGTAATCTCTGTTCTAAAATGTCAGGGTGGGGGCTTCCCTGGTGGCGCAGTGGTTGAGAATCTGCCTGCCAATGCAGGGGACACGGGTGCGAGCCCTGGTCTGGGAAGATCCCACATGCCGTGGAGCAACTAGGCCCGTGAGCCACAATTACTGAGCCTGCACGTCTGGAGCCTGTGCTCCGCAACAAGAGAGGCCGCGACAGTGAGAGGCCCGTGCACCGCGATGAAGAGTGGCCCCCGCTCACCGCAACTGGAGAAAGCCCTCGCACAGAAATGAAGACCCAGCACAGCCAAAAATAAATAAATAAATAAATTGTTAAAATGTCAGGGTGCTCAGCTGATAACCCCAGTGTATGATGGATACCAATCTCACCAGACAGACCCTGAGCCATAACAGTACAAAACTATAGACCTGTACTTTCCAACAAATATATATTGAGCTTTATCTACTCAAAACTCCACTGAATTCTCTAGAAGGATTGAAAAAATTATATGACATTGTCTTAAGCCTTTCAAGAAATAGGATTAAACATTCTCACTGTACAATCTGAAGATCTTAATATGTTCCTTGAATGCTAGCTTTTCCATTGTCACTAGTGGTGCAAAACCTTTTGCTTATAAATTCTTTATTTTTAATTTTATAAAGTATGTGGAGTGCTTCTGTTCTCTGCAAACTTTGCCTGGCTAGGCTACTCAGGTCTCAAGCTTCTCTTCCTTGGAAAATATCCTATGAGCCGTTGTTGAGGTTGGTTGCCCATCTCTGTTATACCCTATACTTTTCCTATCCTGGCCTTTATACTGCTTTATTGTAATTGTTCAGTTGTCTCTATCCTCTGCTAAACTGTAAATTCTACAGTGACAGGGACACAGCACATAATGGGAAGATTATGAATTAATGAATGACTGTAGTTATACTTTCAGAATCTTATTGCTTGAAATATGCATATTAATTTTCAGGAAGGTTACTATAAATCCAAGCCTTCCCAGGTACTAAAGACTCATAAGTTGAAAACCACTTATCTGTTATGTAAGTCAGAAGTTTTTACTCAAAATATATCAAGGTACTATCTTGCTATATAATGCAAATAAAATTTATAATAGCTCACATTTGTCACACACTCATCTGTGCCTGTATGATAAGGAGTTTACCTCATTATTGAATTTACTTCTCACAACAACTCCAAGATGTTAACACTCTTCCTATTTTATACCTAGGGCAAATTAATTTTATCAAGTATAAGTAACCAAAGATCACATAGCTATTAAGTGATGAGGTCAGGAACTAAATTAGGGCAACCTACCAGTCTCCTCTTATCTACCATGCAACACTTATCACTATGCTTCTCGCATCAGTTATTAACTTATCTCTCGGCCTTTCTCCCCTGTGATTTGTGATTCTCAGGCTGAGAAGCCATGTTTCTGCTTCTCCAGCTGTGTCTATGTTAGTCTCTGCCAAGAGGGGGTGTGTGAGGGTGACTGGAAGGGGGGAGGAGGAGGGGGAGGAGGGGCAGGAGGGGGAGGAGGAGGGGGAGGAGGGAGAGGAGGAAGAAGGTGTATGCTCTTTCCTGTTTCATGTGGGATTCCTCTAGGCTTCTTGTCTGCATGTGTGTGCTATGGGTATTAGCCCTGAAGGTTTCTCACTCCAACAGAAGTCCTTTCTCTAGCTGCATGAAAATCCAGTTTGCAATTGTGCAACTCTTGCAGAACCAGCTTCATTAAGCTCTTCTCCTTGGAGGTCCGGGTCCCATGCCCTATGGTTCCAAATTTCAATAACTTCGTCTCTTTTTCCCCTAGTATTAAGAGATGAGGGCTGCTTCCAGCACTTGCAACCTCTGAGAAATCTGGACTTCTACTTCATTTAACTTAAATAACAACTTACACTGAAGTAACAGTCAAGCTACTGGTGTTCTCTGTCCTGACTGGACCTTGACCCATACAAAGTCATATGTACAGCTATTAAATGATAGTCAGGAACTAGAATTGGGCCAGTCTACCAGCCACTGCTCTTATCTCATGTGAAATACTATTATTACTATGCTAACCTATATGAAATTTCATTGTCATCAATTTCTAAATAATAATACCAGCAAAGAAATAAATTAACAAAAACAAATTAAGTATAAAACTTAGAAATTGTCAAATTTAAATCATGCAACCCTATGGACTTCTTTAAATATTCTTTTCACTTCTCATATAGGCCATATATATAGATATGAAAACATGCACCTCAGATTGGGACTTGAACCCACATGCCGGGACTCGAAGCCAGCCAACACCCACAGTCTTCCAACTGAGATCACACACCTGGTTTGGGGACTTAATGAAGCTCAGGTTCTTGACGTCTCATTGCAGACAGAATTTAGTGAGAGACAAAAGTGATAGGAAAGAGGTGGATTTACTTAGAGAGAAACACACTCCACAGACGTAGAGTGTGGGCCATCTCAGAAGGTGAGAAAGGCCCCAGGATATGGGGTTGTCAGTTTTTATAGGGGTGGGTAATTTCATAGGCTAATGAGTGGGAGGAGTATTCCAGCTATTTCTGGAAGGGGTGGGGATTTCCAGAAAATTGGGCCACCGCCCCCTTTTTGATCCTTATGGTCGGTCTTGGAACTGTCATGGCGCCTGTGGGTGTGTCATTTAGCTTGCTGACGTGAGTGTATACTGAGGCTCAAGGTCTAGTGGAAAAAGTCGACTTGTCTGCTATCTTGGATCCATTTGGCTCTAATCAGTTTATGTCATGTCCTCGGGCTATGTCATTCTTTCAAAGGTTATGCCCTGCCTCCTCCCCTCCTGTTTCAGATATATATTTTGCTAGCTTGAGAACCAGCTATATCTGTAGATATACAAACATAGGTCTCTACATAGATAGAAAGCTATATTAAAAAGCTAATATTAATTACATAGCTAATATAAAGCTAAAAATACCAACTAGTCCAACTCCTAATTTGGGCTTTGAGATGTTTGCTGAGGGAGTTAAGAATCATCACTTTTCACATCTAAAATAGATAATTAGAATGTCTGTACTTCCTATCCAGAATAAATGCCATAAGGAAATCTGTGAGTTTACTTTGTATTTCCAAGTTTAAACTTAGTAGATTGTCACTGCTGCTGCTGTTATTGTTTTCCACACCATTCTAGTTATAAGTTTAAGTGAAATTTTTTATAAACTTGTCTTATTTGGAGAATTTTCAACAAGTGATATATATGGCCTTCATTTGACCTTCAAATAATCAAATATTTTAATCACGTATATGCCAGGTAGAGCGCCAAGGGCTAGTTACACAATGGCAAACAAAACAGAATATGCAATTCCTGCACTGTCCCACATTCTAGCGGGGTAGACATGTTAAACAAGTGGGTATTTTATAAAAAGTATTTAACTTTAGGTCACTTATTTCTGAGGGTTTTTGGGGGGGGGGGCTGGGCATCTTTGGTGAACATAAGAAAATACCTCAATATACAACTGGATGATAATAATCAAAATTTTAAGATTTTTTTTCTAGAAAATGAATTTATTATCGCAAGTCTGCGCTACACAGAAACCTCACAAGAACAAGGAGCTACAAAGTGACTGTGTATTGACAACCCTACTTTCCCTAATTTTAGGCCACGTTCTCACTTAAATGTCTACACAGAGTTAAGTATGTTTGTGGAGTAACAAGATGTGATTTCATTGACTTGTGAGTCATATTTACCTTTCATATGTACAATGCTCACAGTCGACACGCCAAACACTTTCAAAAGCTTTCTCTAGTATTACCACAGAGGGGCTTAGTTTGCCTCTATGAAAGGTGCCCTGACTGGAGGAAATGAGAGCAGGATATTAGTACCTGCCTCTTGTGCTCGCACCATTCATTGTCTTCTCTTGCTCTCGTAGTCTGTAACTTTTGCGGTACCCAGGTACCACCCAGGAGGCTTAGAAATACAAATTTCTGAATTGTTAGAAATGCAAATTTTTGAACTCCACCTTCAGAGATTCCCACTCAAAAGGTCTAAGGTGTGGCTCACTGCATTTTCAAGAACAACTGCCAGTTGGGAAGCTCTGATGTAACAGAATCATTGCTTAGAATATTAATCAGGTGCACCAGAGTGAGAGTGAACCAAAGACAGGTGTGATATGGGGTCAGGATCCGGAACATAATGTCAATTAAACCCCACATGGGTTCTGAAAACATCTTGGGAAGAGGATCATCGTCATTCAAGATGATCATCTGAAGTTCTACAAACCTGCCTGATGATTAGGGAACTTTGGGGAACTTCGTGAAGCAGATCATTCCTGGCTTTGTCTCCTAGGGCAGTTGTTCCCAACTTCTCATGCTCCGTAGAATCACCTGGGGAACATTTAAAAATCCAGATATCCAGGCCACATGATAAAATCTCTAGGGCTTGGCCTGGGTGTGAGTATTTTTTTGTACTTAATTTTGAAATATAATTGACATCTAACATTATATTAGTTTCAGGTGTACAATGTAATGATTCGATATTTGTAAATACTGTGACATGATCACCACAATAGGTCTAGTTAACAACCATCACCATGCATGGTTAACAAGTGATGTTTTTCTTGTGAGGAGAGCTTGTAAGATCTACTCTCTCAGCAGCTTTCAAACATACAATAGAGTACTAGTAACTATAGTCACCATGCTCTACGTTACATTCCCATGACTTATTTTATAACTGGAAGTTTGTACCTTTTGACCTGCTTCACCCATTTCACCTCACCCCCTACCCTCACCTCTGACCTCAGGCAACCACCAATCTGTTCTTTGTATCTATGAGCTCTTTTGTGTTTGTTTGTCGTTTAGATTCCACATATAAGTGAGATCATAAGGCATTTGCCTTTCTCTGTCTGACTTATTTCAAAGGCATGAGTATTTTTTAAAGCTCCCCAGTGATTTCAATGTGCAGCCAAGGTTGGAGTGATTAGAGAATGATCTCAGAAATCAAGGGTCAAAATACTGACCAAGAATCAGTATTTTTAGCAATAGCTTACAGGTGATTCTTAGAACACAAAGTTTGGAAGTTATTAAATTTGATATACAAAGATATATTTCAAGTTATTTAAAGAAATAACTATCCACATTTGACTAACTTCAAAATATATAGTTTGTAATATAGATAATATAAAGTTTCTCTTATTTGGGATTGATGATTCTGACATTTCCTGGGTCAAAATGCCTATTTTTAGTTGTCACTGACAACTGCATTAAATACAAACACACACACACACACACACACACACACACAGTAGCATTTTTTACCCTTATATTGTGAAATAAGGACTAAACACACAGATGACAAGTTATTATCTTAATAAGATTTGCTTTTTGACTAATGTGATGAAATGTTACTTCCCTGAAAGATTTTTTTTTTAGGGTGTGGTGTTAAAATTGCTTTTCCTGATTTAAACTTAACATTCATTTCCACAAAGCCCTTTAAAAGTCAAAGTGGAACAACTTGTTCCCAAGAAGAAAAGATTCCACCCACCTTCCAAAAACTTAAACTGGAACACAATGTATGTCCCACTGAGTACAGCAGAACAGAGGTTATGTCTTAAACTGTACCCAAGAGGGCAGAAGTTTACTTATTAAAATACCTCAATGATATCCTACAACTCAGACATCAGGGTAGCACTGTGGCTTGAGTCCATCAATCTTCTTTTTTTAAATAAATTTATTTATTTTATTTTATTTATTTATTGTTGGCTGCGTTGGGTCTTCGTTGCTGCGCGCGGGCTTTCTCTAGTTGTGGCGAGCCTGGGCTACCCTTCGTTGTGGTGCACGGGCTTCTCACTGTGGTGGCTTCTCTTTTTGCGGAGCATGGGCTCTAGGCACACGGGCTTCAGTAGTTGTGGCTCATGGGCTCTACAGCGCAGGCTCAGTAGTTGTGGTGCACAGGCTTAGTTGCTCTGCAGCATGTGGGATCTTCCTGGACCAGGGCTCGAACCCGTGTCCCCTGCATTGGCAGGCGGATTCTTAACCACGGCACCACCAGGGACATCCCGTGAAATCCTGACTGTGATTTCCTCCATCATGTTCTGCAACCATCTCACAGAATCATAAGACCTCAAATCTGAACTAGACAACAGAGACCTCTGGTCTAGTCCAACTGCCATGTTTGAAAGAAAAGGAAAATGATGAACAAAGAAATGAAATAATTTGCCTCCAGTCAACACCAGGAGTTAATGCCTGGTTTCCATGCCTCCTGAATTGAAGTCCAGGACTCTTAACTGCCCCCCACATTGTCTGTTTCCTAACTCACTCACCTTTAGACCAGCACTCTAAACTCTAGTAATTTAGGGGGGATCTAACACTCCTTCTCCTTCACCTCTGAGGAGTAAAAAAACAAACACTAGTCTGCTAGGAGGATGGAGCTTTGGCTGTGATTCAGAAGGCTTTAAAAGCCTTTGTGTTGTGCTCTTTCAATAGGTTTTCTATCTTTCCATTCCCTTGAGTCTTTTAGGGGTAAGAGCAAGGCCTGAGTCAGGAAGATAAATACATGAGCAATTTATTAAGCTGTGTTCTAGTCTTTAAGGAGATTTCACTTTCTTTTGACCCTTGTTTCCTTATTTCTTCTCATCTTACTTCTACTGTAGCCTCTGTGATGTTAAGATCTCATGAACAGGGTATGTGTTCCTGGAAATGGCCTGTTTTTCATTTAGGCCAGAATTTCTCCAACTGGTATGTATTCTTTGGCATCCTAGAATTCTCTATGAGAAATTACAATTAATTTGAGTGAATTCTGTAGCTTTTGGAAGACAACCTTTTATCCTAGTGCCCACATTTCTGTTGTGTTCATCATCAAATGAAGCCCAAATAACAGCACAGGATGCTATAGGAAGGAAAGTTTTGCAGTACAGTAAGTCCCCTACATACAAATGAGTTCTGTTCCAAGAGCACGTTCATAAGTCCAATTTGTTCATAAGTACAACAAAGTTAGCCTAGGTACCCAACTAACATAATTGACTATATAGTACTGTACTGTAATAGGTTTATAATATTTTTCACACAAATAATACATAAAAAACAAACAAAAGAAATAAAGAAAACATGTTTAATCTTACAGTACAGTACCTTGAAAAATACAGTAGTACAGTACAACAGCTGGCATACAGGGGCTGGCACTGAGTGAACAGGCAAGAAGAGTTCCTGACTGGAGGAGGGAGAGGAGGTGGGAGGTGGTAGAGCTGAAGGATCGTCAGCAGTAGGAGACGGAGGGCAAGCTGCAATTTCACTCACACCTGACATTGATGGCACAGGTTCTGGTTCCTTGCTGGATTCATTTCTATCCACCCTCTTGAAAAAATGATCCAGTGACGTCTCAGTAGTAGCTCTTTTTTCTCATCATAGATGACAAGGTAGCACTGGATTGCATTCTGAACGGCTGCTGCAAGTTTTGTGTACAGTTCTACCTTCAGGTCCTGTGCCTCAAAAACTAACAGTGTCTCCTCAAATAAAGAAAATCCCCTTGTCATTTCCTGTGTCATGAATCTCTTCACTTCTTCAGTTATTTCTTCTTCCTCTTGTCTCTCTTCATCCTTTCTCTGGGCCTCCAATTCCATCAGGTCTTCATTAGTCAGCTCCTCGTGTTGCACAGCAAGGAGTTCAGTGAAGTCATCCTCTTGCAGATCTAGCTTCAGCTTCTCGCTGAGGGTCACTACGTTGCTGAAGACTTCTTTGGACTCCTCATCCACCTTCTCAAATCCATGAAAATCGTGAACAAACTGCGGGCAAAAGTTCTTCCAAACCTTATTCATGGTGATGGCCATAACTTCACGTCAAGCAAAGTCAATTATTTTTATGGCCTTGTAGATGTTATAGTGCTTCCAAAATTGTCAGAAGGTTGTTCCAGATTCGTCACTCACCTTTACTGCCTGATGAAAAGGGTGACATAAATAATATTTCTTGAAAATCACTATAACTCCCTGGTCCGTAGGTTGGATGAGCAACATTAGTATTCAGTGGCAGATGCAGTACTTTGACGTTGGGATGAAAGTTGTCCATGAATGGAGGGTGGCCCAGAGCATTGTCGAGCAGCAAAAGAATGTTGAATGGGACATCCTTCTCTAAGCAGTATTTCTCTACCTCAGGGATAAAGTGGTGGAAAAACCAGTCCTGGAAAATGGCCTGTGTAACCCAGGCTTTGGGGGTTACTCTTCCACACAACAGGAAGAGAGCCCTTGGTTACGTTTTTAAGGGCTCTTGGGTTCTCTTGATGATAAACTAAGAGAGGCTTCAGCTTCATATCGCTGGAAGCATTGCCACAAAACAACAGAGTTAGCCTATCATTTGTTGCTTTATAGCCTGGCATCAACTTTTCCTCCTTACTGATATAACTTCAGTCTGGCATCCTCTTCCAGTACAATCCATCTCATCCACATTAAAACCCTGCTAGGGTAAATATGCACCTGCATCAATAATTTCTCAATGCATTTCAGGAAATTCCCGGGCAGCTACCTTATTTGCACTCACTGCCTCACCACTTACTTTTACGTTGTGAAGGTTGGCTCTAGCCTTGATCTGATGAAACCAGCCATGGCTGGCATTAAAAGATGCGCCCTCTGATTCTTCACCGTGTTTCTACTTCAAGTCTTCATAAAGGCTTTTACCTTTCTCTTGAATCAGCATTAAGTTGAGCGGAACTTGACGCTGATGCTTATCTTGCATCCACACACTGAGAATTTTCTCCATCTCCTTCATCACTTTTCCATGCTTCTTCAGTTTTATTGTCGACATCATTGGCACAGCAGACTTCACATGTTCCATGATCTTGTCCTTGTTCTTTAGAACTATGCCAATGGTTGAATGATTCATGTTATAAGAACGAGTGACATCTACCTCTTTTTCACCTCGCTCTACCCTCTCAATTATCTTCACTTTTGTTTCCGTTGTTGTTGCTTGGCACTTCTTAGCAGTACCAAATACATCATTGCTGCTTTTATGCTTGCTTCCGGACATCCTGGGCTCGAAATAAAGATACTGTACTACTGTACTCTATGCAGTACTGTACAGTAAAGTACACAAAAGTACAACCACTTGTAGAGGATGCACGAACATGACAATGTATGCCAGACACGTGAACTAACTTACGTGATTGGACATGTGAACTCACGTTCGCATCTTTGAAAGTTTGCACCTTGAAGGTTTGTATGTAGGGGACTTACTGTAGTTCAAGTAAAGAAAAGTGGGAGGATAACTGAGTCATTACAGAACACATGGTAGGATAGACTCCATGGCAGTCAGACTCTATTTTTATTGTAATTGGTAATTTGTTGGTTTGTAGCCACTTCTTTGTGCAAAACAACTCATTTCAGGAAAACATCTATATTTTTTCCTCCATCATGCTCTTTAAACATCTTGCAGAATTACTTCACCTGTAAGTAATATGGCAAAAAATAATTTTTATGTTCTCTGTTCCAGCAATCATCAGATAAGATACTATATTTCAATGGATTTCATATTCGCCATAATACTGATCTTTAAGTGAATAAGACAGTCCTGTCTTACAGTTATCAGATGACATCTCATTAAATTAACATTTTATATTGCTTTAGGGCAGTTTGATTATGTATGAAATTTGATTATACAGACTGAGCAAATGGTGATGGAATAAATCTTCCTGGTCAAAAGCTCAGGCTCTAGAATTAGGAGGCCTGGATCCAAATCTTAGTTTTCTAGAGCTAGATCATTTTACTAGACAAGTTATTGACCATCTGTCTCTTAATTTCCTGATCTGTAAAATGATAATAATTTCTACTTCATAGAGTTTTTTTTGAAGATGAAATTAGTGACACATGAAAAACAGTTATAATAGTGTTTGGTGTTATACTAATTGTTCAAAAACAATGTTGTTGTTCAACAGTAGGGTTGAAGTTGAAATGTAGAACATTTTAATTCTGATTTTACACCTTTCTACCATTTCTACCTTTAAATCCAGCACTGGTGATTTAGGTTCAGTAAAACAGCATTATCTGTCACAGCAAAAATATTCATTTGAAATTTCATTTAATGGGTAAAGAAGGTGCTGCCTTTGGAGTTAGGCAAGCAAGTCTCAGGGCGGGGGAGGGGGTCAGTATGTTCCGGGATGAATAAGGAGCATTTGGAAAAGTATTAAGAAACAAATGTTACTGCTAGTTTGATTTGAATGGGGCACAGGATTATATGGTACAAGATAGAACTGAAAAGGTAGCTTGTTTTCATTTATTCATTCATTAGATATTTAGTGAATATTAAATAAGTACCTGGAACTAGGAATATAAAAACCAGGGGACTGCCTGTCTACTAAACCTATAAACATGTCATTACAATTATTTCCAGTGTTTTGGGAACCCAAGAGGAGATAAGCCATGGAAGGGCCAAGTAAGGCTTCTCCAAAAGGGTGATTTGTCAGCTTGGTCTTATAGGTCAGCAAGAGTTTCTTTTTCATGTGGAAACAGAGGTGGCAAAAGCATGTCAGGTCAAAGGAAAGCAGATAGTATGAAAGATGACAGTGAATTCCCTGGTTTGAGATAGAAATGGTGGAAGGTGCCAATTGGAGTCCAACCTGAGACTTTATGTGGTAGGGAGTGGAGAGTAGTGATCAGAACTGAGGGAAATGAACCCAAGTGGGGAGACGTCAACATTTCAATAAGTTATAAAACAAGACAAGGGGCTTCCCTGGTGGCGCAGTGGCTGAGAGTCTGCCTGCCAATGCAGGGGACACGGGTTCGAGCCCTGGTCTGGGAGGATCCCACATGCCGCGGAGCAACTGGGCCCGTGAGCCACAACTACTGAGCCTGCGCGTCTGGAGCCTGTGCTCCGCAACAAGAGAGGCCGCGACAGTGAGAGGCCCGCGCACCACGATGAAGAGTGGCCCCCGCTCGCCGCAACTAGAGAAAGCCCTCGCACAGAAACGAAGACCCAACACAGCCAAAAATAAATTAATTAATTAATTAATTAATTTAAAAAAAAAAAGACAAAAACAATAGAGTATAAGATCTTTCTTTATGACAGAGCCAATGAGGAAGGTGAACGTATTTTGAAGACTATTCTTTTTTTGTGTGTGTGCAGCTCAGATGTTTATTTTACTGAAAATATTTGCAAAATTACAATATAAATACATGATTATATTAAGATAGGATCACTAATTCTTTTGAGTATCCTGGATATCGTAGAAAGAAGGGAACTGACAAGTAACTTGAGAGGTTAAAAAGAGGGAGAGATTTTTTTTCTTTTTTCTTTTTTTTGTTTTTTGAGAATAAGTTCAAAGGGAGAGAGAGAGAAGGCCCAGGGATCAAGGAGAAGGGAGTACTACCAAAAAAGAGGGAGGTGTGCATGGAGGAGTGAGAGAGAGAGAGAAAGAGGAGAAGGGAGACAGATGGAGGGAGAGAGATTAAATATAGGAAAGAGAGAGAGAGAAAGAGAAGTACTAAAAGAAAGAGTTAACCTTGTAATATCTGATCCTCTCCACCCAGGCTCAGCTTCATGAGGACCAGAACCAAATTTATCTTGCTGTGCACTTAGTAGGAATTCAATAGATGCTTGTCTCAGAGGAGATAAGAGGGGCCTGGGTCATAAATAAGAAAAGGATGGTCTATGAGACTGCTCAGGTTGCCATAACAGAGTAGCACAGACTGGAGGACTTAAACAACAGAAATTTACTTTCTCACAGTTCTGGAGGCTGGAAGTCTGAGATCAGGGTGCCAGTATGGTCAGGTTCTGGTAAGAGCTCTTCTTCAGGCTTGTAGGCAGCTGCCATCCTGCTGTGTGCTCATTTGGCCTTTCTTTGGAAAGAGACAGAAGCCAGGGTGGGGGTGAGGGGAGCCTCTCAGAGACTCAGAGATCCCTCTCTGATGTCTCTTCTTAGGAAAACATTAATTTTATCAGATCAGGGCCTCAGCCTTATGACCTCATTTAACCTTAATTACATTTATAAAGGTCCTGTCTCCAAATACAGTCACATTGGTAGTTAGGGCTTCAACATATGGATTGGGGGATGGGACGTGGGGAGAGGGACACAAACATTCAGTTTATAACAGATGGGTTAGGCTGTGAAAAAAGAGGGACAGGAAGGGTAAAGAATCCTTGCAAGAGAATAAAGAATAATGAAGTTGTCTCATTCTTTTGGCGTTAAATTTAGGCAAATTAGGGAGGAGAGCTGAGCTGCAGCTTTAAGGCTCTGGAATAAATTCAGAGGAGTTGCTATTGGGGAATTATGGTCTTATCTATGCATTGTTTTCTAAACTTACCAGATTAAAAGAATCAACTAGAATATTATTTTAAAAGCCAGTTTTTGTTGGAGATTGTTTCTCTGGGCCTGGGTTGAGGTTCTAAAATTTTTAACAGGCCTCTAGAGAGATTTTTCTAACTTCCAGCTGTGGGAAACTAGAAACCACAGAGAGAGGAAGTTAACTAAGAGTGAGTAAGAGGATTGGAAGATAAAGGTTGGGCTCAGGTCGAGGGGCGAAAGGAATCGGAAGTGTTGGTGAGAGTACAAAGACGTTGATCCCTACATTGCAGGCTGAACAGGGATAGGAGTGAAGCCAAGAAGGGAGAATAGGCTTGGACAAGGAAGAAAAATTAAGGGGCTGTTAGTCTTAAAAAGTAATGAGGGTGTGTTTACTGGGAGACTTAAAGAGCAGGCAGTGATAGTAAATGATTTCAGAGATCAAGGTTTCACTAGTAGCGTAGATTCCGAATTTGTGTCGACATGAATGCCATGGAAAATGACATAATAGTTCTTCTGGCTTTACTTCCTTCAAATCCATGATCTATAATGCTGCCAAGGAGCTCTTTTTAAAGGGAATGATCATTTTTTTCTGTGGCATCAAATACTTTCCTCACTCCCTTCTGTCTAAGGTAATCCCAAAACCCTTACCATGGCATTCAGGGTGCTTCTTTATTGCCTGCAAACATTTTATACGATTAACACCTTACTACCTATACATCCTTGAAAATGCTTCATTCATTCATGTTATGCCTTTTATTGTGTACTTTCCTCTGCCAGGTCTACCTGGAAAAATGGCAAATTCATTTTTGTTCTGTAAAATCTCTATAGGGAGGTTTTGATAAACTATTTCTCCTTCCCATGCCCATCACACGTTAGCTCATCTTTTCCTTTGCTAGCCTACTTTTGCACTATGTATGTGCTTTCGTTGTTGATCTTAACACTTTAGGGTAAGGGTCACAAACCAAATAACTGCAGAAGGTGTGCATTTAAAATAAATGCCAGAGATAGGTAGGATGAAAGAACTTCAGGCTAAGGTACTTGTATTGTACCTAAGTATAACAACTACAAGTTAAACTGCTCTTTTAAACATTGTTGGTATAACAAAACAAATCAAACAAAACACAACCAAGGCACATAGAGTCTTGCTACACAGGTCACGGCAGTTATGAAATGAGAGGTCCATGTTGAGAAGTAGCAAATAAGAAAAGCAATTTCAATTTCTGGTCAAAGGGAATTGCATGTGTAATTAGAATGACATGATTAATTCAGCGTGGCATTGTAGGATAACAATGCCCTGACAGATTTCCTGATGTATGTGTCTCTTACTCAAAGAAGCTCAAAGAAAACTAGTGACACAGAATCACTACTTAGCAAGGAGATGAAAGGATGAACTTTGAACTGGTACATAGAGACCTATAGAGTCCAGCTGTCACTTTGTTGGCTCTGCCATCATAATGGCCTTTACAGTGTCTGAAAAAGACCATGTGATTTTTCCCAAAGTTATAAATCTTCTTCTGTGATTTATTTCTCTGTGCGTGGATTGGCTGGAGTCAGCCTAGAAGAGGACCTTTAAGAGAGTGTCTATGGAAGCAGGACTTGCAAGAATCCTTTCAGCTGCATCAGCAAAGGACAACTTTCATGTTTTTATCTTCTGATGGCTCACAAATCTCTAACCCCAGCCAAAATTTCTCTCATGAGCTTCAGAGACAGATATCCATCCAACTCCCTCCTGAACATCTCTTAGATGACGTTATAGGCATTTTAAACTTAATATGCTCACAACTGAATCTCATTTCTCCATCACCGAAAACAAAAACAAAACATTTCTTTACTTCATGATTCACTTAGCTGCCCCATGCAGAAACCTATGAGTTATTTTGGAGAACTCCATTGTTCCATTGTTCTCCCTTTACTTATCTAACCAATCACCAAACCTTTTCAATTTCTCATCCTAACTCTCTTTTAAGGCCACTCCCAGTGATATAATTTCAGCTGGCTCAGGCAACTAACAGACTAAGTCCTGCTCTTTTCCAATCTGTTTTTTTACATTGCAGTCAAAGTGATCTTTCTGAAATGCAAAGAGTAGCTCAAAGCTCTTTATCTCCTACTACTCTTAGAATGAAGGTTCAGGACTCCTTAATATGGTCAAGAAAGCCCTGCTTAATTTGTCTCCTGGCTGTCCCTCTAGCATCTTTTCTGCTATTCCCTCCCTCACCTCTCAGCCATTTGTTGATTCAACAAATATTGAGTGCCTACTATGTGCCCAAAAGTGGGGTAACAAAACAAGCAGAGGAATGATAGACATTTTTAAAAATTATATAAATATAGAATTGCACATCGTGTTAAGTATTATGTAGGAAAAGTAGAGGGCACGTTGAGAGAGTATTAGAGAGTAACGTAATTTATATTACGTGACGTTATCCAGGGACCCCAATCCTGACATTCCAGCCGTAGCTTTCCTGAAAGAGCTATGTCTTCACACCTCTGAGACCCTCTTGTCCATCAACCCACTAACACCTGCTCATCTATGTCTCAGCCTATATGGTACTTCTTCCAAGAAGACAGCCCTGAGGCTCAAAACCCAGGTTTGCTACTTCTCCGTCCTCTGAAGTTTCCTCATCAGTTGTATTGTCCTTTTAGTTTCCTTTCCTGTAATTCCGTGATGCAGGGACTCTCTCTTTTGTCACATTGGATCTTTACCTTCTAGCACAGTGACTGTTACAGATTAAGCCCTCAATAAACATTCCCTGAATCAATACATGGAAGTACTGCTGCCACTGACAGAGTTGAAGAAATTCTAGGGAACTCATGTTCATGAAAACTCTGCCTTTTACCACTGACCCCTAGAATTAAAGCTTAAAATCTTTCTCTCGTCCAATTTGCCCAAACGTCAACCCTATTTGTATTAATTGTTTGATATATGTCAGGTGCCTGACAATTGCAAGAGGGTAGAAGATTGCAAGTTGTATAAATGGATAGATGTAAAGGAGTTATTACTTAGGACCTAAGACCTGTGTCTTTATTATAAATGTAATCTTGTTCTATCGCCAACTATTTTATCTACTGGCAGCCATCTTCAGCCCTACCCGTCCATGAGGCATCAACAGTTTAAGCCCTTATTTATTTGTTCTTACATTAATCAACCTGAAATGTGGCAATAAAACTCTTGCAAACCTGACATATTTGAGAAGAAGCATCGATACTTGTGAAATAACATTTGTGAACAGTTGAGGAGGCATTATGGAGATAGTGGTAAGCTTTAGGAGGACTAATTTATTAAAGGGCTAATGGGTGAGGTCAATTTTTCTGAAAAGGAAACAATGAGTTCATAACCTAATGACTGCCTTTCTGAATCCAGGTGTGTCATAAGCACATCATCTGATGTAAATCATGTTATTGGTTGAGAACAGATTAAACAAATTCATACAAATCAGCCAGTTTCCACTTAACATCACTTCTTGGTTTACCAGGCCTGGTGGGCACTGGGCTGCCCAGTGACTCGTAGCCTTGGCGATCGCCAGACCTTGTGGAATTCTGTAGTTGATGACCCTCACACTTTGGGCCTTTCCTTCTGCACTTCACTGTTTAGCAGAAGACCCAGCATGACTATATTGTAAAGTTAGGAGGAAAGGCCTATCCATTTCATCTCACCCTACTGCTCAATGCATGTAGAAGACCTGTGATGTAGCTCACAGAATTCTGATTGACACACACACGTAATTTCTTGCAAAGGAAAGTGGGAGACAGAAATGTGAAAAGGTCAAGTTTAGGTTTCACAATGATCTGTTGAATTTTAAAACTCAAAGATGTTTTATAAGAGGAATTTCAAACAGCATGCTATTATTACCTAAACAACTTATCTCTGTGCTTTTACTAATGTTGTTTCCTAGGCCTTCTTGTGTCCCTCAGCATCATCGTATTTTACGTTTAAATCCTACCCACCTACCCTAGCTCAAATGCCAACTCAACCATGAAATCTCAGATTTGCCCAGCAAGAAGTGATCTCTCCCTGTCTGTATGAGACCTTAACTTCTGACACAAAGTGTATACACCTGAGCTTTCCTATGGGTTAAATTTCTTGAAGGCTTTGTATTTGGTAGGTGTTTACAAATATTTGTTTTTTTAAAAAAATAAATTTTTTTATTTATTTATTTTTGGCTGCACTGGGTCTTCGTTGCTGCCTACGGGCTTTCTCTAGTTGCGGCGAGCGGGGGCTACTCTTCCTTGCGGTGCGCGGGCTTCTCCTGATTGCGGTGGCTTCTCTTGTTGCGGAGCATGGGTTCTAGGCACAAGGGCTTCAGTAGCTGTGGCACGCAGGCTCAGTAGTTGTGGCTTGCGGGCTCTAGAACACAGGCTCAGTAGTTGTGGCGCACAGGCTTAGTTGCTCCACGGCACGTGGGATCTTCCCCGACCAGGGCTCGAACCCGTGTCCCCTGCATTGGCAAGCGGATTTCTTTCTTTCTTTTTTTTTTTTTAACAAAAAGACTTTTTTATCAGCATCTTTAGGGCAACGCGTCCCAGGAAGGGATGTTCCGCAGCACACAGACCACCCAGCTGCAAGTGATGAATCTGAGTGAAACGATTATTGTACACAGTGCAGACAAAGGATCAACCCAAACCTCCAACAGAAGGAAAATTACTTTACAAGAGAGTAAATAAAAATAACGCCCATTTTTCTATTTTAAAAAGTGCAAGCTCTCGAGTGGCAGAGCGTGGAAAGCCCGAGGACCTGGCATCCTGGAGTATCGATGCTCAAGGGGCCAGTCCTGCCCTGGTTTCTAAAGCTTAATTTAAGCCTCCCAGGTCTGCTTCTTCGTACTACTGCTCTACGATTCTCGTTCCTACTAATTTCTTCAGCGCGTCAGGCTCACAGCTACCAGCCTTCATCAAAGCATTAAGACCAGAGACGCTCCCTTTGCAAGGCTTACACCTGAGTAAAGAGTGAAGCGATCAAACACCAGAATCTTAAAAAGCCAAATGACAGTGGAGCCAGTGCCCATTTAGAAAAGCTCTCTTACCCCCCACCCCCCTTCCAGTCCTACTTTGGTAAATATTAATGTTTAACCAGTTAGCAAAATATTTAACCCAGTTAGCAAAATTAACACCGTCGTTTCCATAGTTGCTCTTTTGTCAATAGTAACTGTGGCCGGATGAACTTCACATTGGATAAAGCAGATGTTTGCAAGAAAGGGTGCCTCCCTCAACAGCAATCTAAGCCCAGGGAACCGGCCCGAGGCCGCGCAGCTGCTGCTGGTCCGCGGCGGGTGCGGGCGGCCGGCTAGAGGGTCTGGCAGCCGGCGTGGCTCCTTTTCCGGCCAATAAGGTAGGCGATGAGGACGCTGAGGACCAGCCCTGCCAGGGCGCCGCCCACGGCGATGGGGCTCAGCATGCTGTGCTCACCCAGCTGACCCCCCTCCACAGGCCCAAACTTGTCCCCGTCCACGCGGAACGCCGACCCACACCCTGAATAGGTCTCGGGGACCCGCACGCGCTCCTCAGCGTTGCCCTCGTACGAGCTCCCGGCGGCTGCCTGCAGCGCCCTCAGCGGGCCGCGGGCGGCCTTGAAGGCGGGGTCTCCGGCATCGGGCGGAGTCAGCGTCAGCTGGACTCCTTGCAGGAAAAACCCGGCTGCAATTGCGTTCATCGCAAACTGGAGCGCCGGGAGCAGGTTCCTGCCGCGGAGCTCCGGGGTCTCCAGCTGGGCTGTGCAGCTCCCCCCAAAGGTGGTCTTGTTGGGGTTGAACTCTCTGGTCACCGTTGTGTTGTCCCTCGTCCTGCAGGTGACGTTCAGCTGCAGCCCCATGCTGGCCAGCAGGCAGGTCCCGCTGGTGACGCTCACGTTGTACTTGGACCCCGAGGGTCTCTTGGGCGCCGGGGTGGGCGAGGGCTGGGGCGGCGCGGCCGGGGTGGGCGGGGAGGGCCAGGCTCGCTCACAGGTCGTCTCCTGCCTGCAGAAGCTGTTGCTGGAGAGGCAGGCCTGGAGGGTGGCGTCACGGAGCCCGATGGTCACGTTGCGCATGCGGATCTGATTGCTGCTCTCACACCTGTGCTTTTTATTTATGTTTCCCTTGGTGTCGGTTACGGATTCCGCAGTCTTGATTGCCCTGGAGCTCGAATTGGGGAAAATCCCTGTATCTGACAAGTTATAAACAAAACGCATCAGCTGGACACTAACGTGTTGCATTTCTTGTGAAACTTGTGAGGGTCAGCATATGGCCTCTTCCAAAAAGCCATCAGGAGACTGGAGACAGAAGCATTCCTTTGCGCAGGCGGATTCTTAACCACTGCACCACCAGGGAAGTCCCCAAATACTTGTTGATCGAATAAATAAATGAATTACACGATTAGGTAGAGTAGATGACCTCAAGCGTTCTAGAATATTGAATTAAATCCTTGCATTTTGAAACGTCAGGATTCTTTGTAACTTTCTGCTACATAGGGGAGTTCATATTCAAGCTTATAGTTGAGAACACTTCTCTGACTTCACAGCTTCCTTCTCTTTCCCCTGTTTCTTCAACCATAGTTTCAAACAGTTCTGTTTATTGAACTGGTTAAGTTTGGTCCCGCCTTAGGTGATTTGTACTAGCTATTTCCTGAGTCTGGAATTCCCTCCGGTCAAATTTTCTCTCTCTACATGACGGGAGCTTCATCATTCAGGTTTCAGGTCAGATACTCCTCGCTCAGAAAAGCCTTACTCAACTATCTAAGCTAAATTAGCCTGGTCCATCATACCACCGTGTTTGATTTTCTTTAGAGTATTGACTGAATTTATCTTCTCTATTTTTTTCCTAGTTTATTTTTCTGCCTTCATTAGATTGAAACTTCTGTGGGAGAAGAAATCTTGTTTGTCTTTGTTGGTATAGGGCCAGCTCCAAGAAGAATGTTTGAAAATGGAAGATGCTCAATATATAACTGTTCAATGAATGGATGACTAAAAGAACAGCTTCCAAATAGAAGTGCTTTTACATATATTTTTAGTGAAAGGCATCAGGGCACACCAAAGCACATAGTTTTATATGCTGAACTTTCACTGGGGAGGTGGCCTGATTTAAATTCCCTGTCGTATAGGAACTTGAGTCATAGCATCTGTAACACCTTATTAAACGTATCGTTTATGCCTTAAAGACAGGGCAGGCCCTTGATCATACATGTATTCACCTGTACTTAGCACAGTACTTCATGGCATTAAGTGGAACAAATTAAGTAAAGGATTAAGTAAATGTAACTTGACTCTCAAACTCTGATTTTTTTTATTTAGTACTTACCCAATTCTTAATAATAATAGCTATCATTTTTCGAAAAGCTACTCACTAGACAGGTGTTTTATATCCTTTATATTAATTCTTTTAAATAACCCTTTAAGGAAAGATTACCATAATCCATTTTAAAGATGACTCAAGCGACAAGTGATTCTTTGCCGTTGGACCGAGGTCTAGTTTCCAAAATTCATAATCTTAGTTTAATCAGTCAATTGCCTGTCCTTACTAGACTAAAAACATTTCAAATGTACTTGACAGTCAGCTTATTTGAACATTAATCATTATCTCAAACTTTGCTAAATACTTCCTGATTCTCTTCATAGCAAATAAATAGTTTGTAGCATGAATCTGTTCTTAATATCTAAACAAATCTATGGAGATTTTTGCTATACATCCAACCTGTCATTTTTAATAGTTTAATATAAAAATAGCTTTTTTGTGATTGTAAAAAAAAATAATATAGTCATTGCAGAAAAAAAGCTCAAATAATACAGAAAACATGGAGAAGAGAATACAGCCTAAAATTCCATCTTAAGTATATATAAAATTTTACATAAACTGAATCAAATTGTATGTGATAGTTTCTTGTCTTTCACTTAGAATTATGTCATGCTACTACTTTTACAAAAAAATTTTAGGCACTATCATGTATATTTGGATTTATTATCTCTGTTTAACACAAATGGCACAAGTAAAATCTACCTGAGTGAAACCCATTCTAACTTCATTCTGAAGTAGTTCAACTAATCTAACT
Organism: Balaenoptera acutorostrata; assembly: GCF_949987535.1. NCBI lineage: Eukaryota > Metazoa > Chordata > Mammalia > Artiodactyla > Balaenopteridae > Balaenoptera > Balaenoptera acutorostrata. Next base: position 118,110,896 of record NC_080068.1, on the reverse strand, counting down.
CTACTAAAATCTAATTGGTTTCGTTTATATTGTCAGGTTTATCATCATATATGCCTTCTCTGAGGCATAAAATCTACAGAAGTCTTAAACTGGGAACTGTATGCATATTTATTCAATAAACTACAAAGAATTGAAGCAGACTGGTTTTTATTTTTTAATGCTTTCTCTTTTCTGCTGCCTTTCAACTTTTAACAAAAACATTTTTTTCACCAAAGGTCACAATAGTGAAGGTACCATTGGTTACTCCTTCCTTTTTCCCCTGTGTCCTTTCTCTTACACTTCATCTGCCACTGTCCAATCTTAGAAGCCTGAACACAAGCTATTACAATTCTCACATGTATTTTACCTGCTCCTAACTCATACTGTATATATCATATCATTATCAGACAGATCTTTCTGAAATATCTATTTTTTATAAGATTATACTCAAGCATCTTAATCAGACATTCCAAGTCTTCCACAACCTGGGCTCAGCCTACTTTCCACCTCCTCTCTACCTCCCGGGCTCTGCATTACATCTAGGCTACCCTACACACATGTTCTTTCATTCAGTACCCCTTTCTAGGAAAAATGTTCCCTAAGTCTTTTGTACCCTTTAACACTAAAATATCATCTTCTCCTGAAGTCTCCTGTGACTACTCCATCTAATATATTTCTACGTAATGCAGGTATCTTCCATAGAATTCATTCATTCCAGAATTATATTTATTGAATATTTACTATGTACCAGATACTGTTCAGGGCACTGGGAATATATCAGATAATAAAGTGGACAAAATCCTCTGACTTCATGGAATTTGTGCTCTTATGGAGAGACAATATACATAATATACAAAGACAGTGTATGGTACAATGTGATAAATGTTATTTTTTAAAATTGAGAGGGAAAGAGAGGGCATCAGGATTGCCGGTGAGTACTTCCAGTAATTAACAAAGTGTTAAGTGTATCCTAGGGGTAGGCAAACTTATTCTGTAAATGACCAGATAGTAAATATTTTACACTTTGTGGACCATGTGGTTTCTGCCATAACCATTCAACTCGACCATTTTAGCACAAAAGCAGCCTGTCTCAATAAAACTTTATTTATGAACCTGAAATTTGAATTTCATGTAATTTCCATGTGCCACAGAATATAATTTCTTCTTCTGACTTATGTATTTTTCAACTGAAAATGTAAATGCCATTCTTACTTTGTGGGCCATACAAACACAGACAGGGGGCCAGATTCAGCCCATGGGTTATAGTTTACCAACTCCTGTGAACGCCATTGAAAGGCTGAGATTAGTGAAGACTTGGGGAAGATAACAGAGTGAACATGTGGACACGTGAGAGTAGAGTATTCTAGGCAGAGGGTATAGTCATTGCAAAGTTTGTGAGACAAAGACACACCTCCAGTGTGACTGGAGCAGGTTGAGTGAGAGAGAGAGGTAGGAGATGAGGGAGGAGGAGCAATAAAGGTGAGAATGGATAATGCGATTGATCTACATTCACAGGTGACAACTATAGGTTCTTAGGCCTGGAAAAGGAAACTCTAAGAGACTGTCTAGTTCCTGGAGAGCCAGCTTTGATTGGCGTACTGTCAACAAAGATTCTGAGACCGCATTGTCTTAGCCAGAACCACTTCTATGATCAATTAGCAATGCACACTCAGGTGTGAGGGCTATTGGTTGCTATGCATTTGTGTTCTTCATCTAGTCTACCCACCGCATTTTCACCACTAGGACACACTAAGCTGTCAGCTGTTTACGTGACATACTCAACATTATCATCTAATTAATAACAGGAATTCTGAGTACCAGATTAGTGATCTTCACTGTATCTTGGTCCTTCCCTGTTTCAGTTTTTACACTTAGGGCAGTGATCAATACATATCTTTCCTGGAGAAGCTGAAAAGATACTAAAATTAAAAGCTGTATAGAGATAAGAATTACCAATGCAAATTTTATTCCCTTAGCTCTATAAAACCTTTATAGTTTCTAAAGTACTTATGTCTTTATTTTATTTGAGCTTTAGGGTGGTCCTATGAATCCTTATTATCCCATAAAAACGATCCCAGGGCCCTAAAATGAAAAAAGCAGGCCTTCCAGGCAGCTCTTAAATTACATTGCCTGTGATCGCTGAGATTTTTTTTCACAATTCCACGTATAAAGTTTAGCTTAAAATTATTACCAATTTTTTTTTCATAATTGTTACTAAAATACTTCTTAGTGTATTTAGAGCAAAAGGAAGGAAGAACCAACATTTCCAAAATGTTCAATGATAAGCTTAAAACTGCCATTCTTACCATGCATTGTGGGGAAGAAGAGGAGGAGTTCATGCTGAGCTACTGTGATGACTAATGAAATTTTTATTCTTTTCAATAAGAAGAGCTTTAACAATTAGGCTGTGTTATAATGAAATGTTCATTTGTCCAAACTCTGATTCCTGGTCCATCAATACCTCTTTGTGAGAGGTACATCCCTAAAATATGCCTTTGTCTTGAATGGAATGCAACCAGAGGCGTTTAGTGCAAGGACTCTCAGTAAGGCAGCCTGAAATGAACAAGGGGCTTCAGAAAAGCTAAAATTAAAATGTATATATATATTTTCTGTACCATGTGTTATTCATTAGTCAGATATTCACCTGACTAAATATCTAAAACAATGAGTAAAACTTCACATTTTAATATGATCATAAATAAATGTTTAAAAATCCAAACTGTATGGGAAGTATATTTTACGTTCTCCATATCGGTACAAAGGACATCTGGAAAATACTTTTTTGTTGTATAGTTTTAAGGGATTTCAGTTCAAAACTATCTAATGATTTTAAATAGCCCACACTTTCCTAGACATATTTTCGGTTTTATAATTTGATAATAAGTGTTCACTTTTTCCCCTTATGTTTCTAATGCAGCTGGAATTGATTGGGATCTATTTTAATCACTTTCTTGTTCTTGTACTACTTCATCTCCTCTCATTACTATTTAACATTTAGGGAGTGCCAACAAAATGTTGGGTCTGTATTAAATATGACCTTAGACACAGTGGGCTCACATTTCCAACACGACAGGAAAGAACGTTGTATTTATAAAGAATGTACATAGCAGAGAATGGAAACGACATGATAATAATTGGGGGGATTTACGTTACCTGTAAGTTGATTCTGGTTATTTTCATAGCTTGAGATAATTCCAGTCTGGTGGAATTGATGCCACTGATGGTGCTAAAGGGGGACATTTTAGCAGGGATGGCATTTGCGTAGAGTAGTGGAGACGGTCAGGCTTCTGGAGATGGAGAGAAGTGAGGCACAGGCAGAAGTGGAATCAGTGAGCAGCAATGACAGTAAGAAGGGTCCATGACACGACTCATTCATCTTACACTGTTTTATGGTCAACCCATGGCTTCATGGACACCTAAGGAGTCTTTGGTCTCCGTTCTGCTATCTTTATCTTCCAACCCATGTTAGAGCATCTAATGGGATACTGGAACCATTGGGCCTAATTATTTTCTCATGGACAATGCTTATGTTCTGTTTTCCTGCTCCTGGAATGAGATCCCACTTTTTGTGTCTAGGTAATTTTACACACACACACACACACACACACACATGCTCAGTGAAAGTCACCTGCTCTGAAAAACTTCTCTGGTATCTACAGTCTGAATTAAATGTCGCTCATTTGAACTCTTATAGTATCTTGAGCACACTTGCATTCTTACATGATTATATGTTTTTTTGATTATATGTACCTTTAACATATGATTGTATCCTTTTTTATTTTTCTAAGTTTCTCTTAAAAATTATAAAATACTTGACAACAAGGAAAATCTCTGATTGAAATGCATATATATCTCTAGTGCCAAACACACTTCCTGGAGAGTGATAGGTACTCTAGAAATGCTTATTATTCTTCTTTCTGAAGAACAGAGGAGTGATATTTCTCATTCCATTTTTTTTGGCCCCTTCCAGGTAATTTTTTAACTGTTAGAAAGATGTTCTAGGTGAAAGAGAAATAAAATTCCAGGTACTATGGCTTTATAGGAGCTTTTGTAAAAGTGGAAGTGATTTTAAAATGATAAAAAATGATTCGTTGCATTTATCAACACATAGTATATGTTACCAATGTCACCCATAAAAGCTAGTTACAGTGAAAAACTATTGCAGGTAAAACTAGCTTGTCTTAACAGGGTCTTTTGTAAAGCTTTTGTAAAATATCATCTCAGGCAGAATTGACCTAAACAAGGAACATGTTTTATCTTCAGAGATAATCTGCTTAGAGACATCATTGATAGAATAAGTAGTGTCTGCATATAATTATTGATATGGTCCTGAGAAGCTGCCAGCATCCATACTGGTCATTTCCTCTGCCCACCATCATGTTGAGATCATCATGAATCATTTTAGGCTAATGTTGTATCTACTAGGAGAGATAACACTAGAAAGTTGACATTTCTCACTTGTTAACACCAGTGAGAGCTTTCTACTCACTGCTTTCTAAGAACTGTTTGCAAGAATGGGAGCAGAAGACAGGTTGTGCATTAAGAAGAGAAATGTGCAAACCCACAGAATCTGAAGTTCATCTTATAACAGCACTAGCTAGAAAATTTTTGTGGGACTTTGAAAGACAGTCTCAATTCTTGGGGGGCTTTAATTGATCATCTATTTTATTGATCATCTTTTGTTGGTCATCTCCAGGAGATGGAGAGAACTGAGGCACAGGCAGACATGGGAGCAGAATAAAGGAGTGGAAATTTTGAACTTTATACTTCCATATTTCTTTTTTTTTTCCAAGTGAAACAGTGTTTTTATTTGAGGCATAATAGCACATGCATGTCTGTCACATAGGATGAGGATGACTTTAGGGTTCTGGTTTCTAAGATCAGACTTTATCTTAGACACAGTTTCCATCACAGCTTCTTGGGAAGTGAATCAGGAAGGGAGCAAGGCACTGCCTGGAAAGAAATCGTTGCTGTTGCTGGAAAGTTGTAAAGCAAGAGAAGAACTTATTCAAATCAGTGTACATGTAAAAGAGCCCCACGGAGGAAGAGAGTGGTATGGGGAAAAGTGGTCTAAGTTCTGGTGTTGGCAGTGATGCTGGCCTTTTTCGATGGCAGAGACTTGCCTCTAAATGGAGGCAACAGGATCGACTTGTCAGTTTTGACTGCAGCAACATCTCGGGGCTCCCCAGTTCCCTCTCTGGATCCCCAGTTCAGTCCCCCTTTCCCCTGAAGAACTCACAAAGGAAGGGCAGGGTCTATGTCATGGACACTGCTACTTGCTCGATGAAGCTGGCCAGATTTATGTCCAGTTCTGAAAGGCCCGCACACTCGTGAGTGCTCAGGGTGACGTGGGCCTTGTTGTAAATGTTAAACCATTCAGGATGGTGGTCCAGTTTCTCAGCCTGCAGGGCCACTCTCATCATGAAGCCAAAGGCCCTACTGAAGTCTTTGAAATGGAACTGCTAGAAGGTGACATCCTGGCCTTCTGGCTCGTTCCACCCCACAGCCCGCAGGTCTGGCAGCAGCTGGTCCTTCTCCTCAGCACTTAGCCTGTGTGCTTTGCCAGCCATGCTGTGTGCAGCGTGGACGCCGGCAGCAGCGGGTGGCAGCGGAGGAGACGAGCGTGTCCTATAGTTCCGTATTTCCAAGAGATACTTACCATCTAAATTTTTATAATAACTGAGAGAATAAAATGAAAGGTCCATACCATATCATTAGAAGGCTCTTGGGTGGGATGCTTTTTTTTTTTTCTAACTCTCAACCTTTTGTTTTTTTTAAATTAATTTTTATTGGAGTATAGTTGATTTACAATGTTGTGTTACTTTCTGCTGTACAGCAAAGTGAATCAGTTATGCATATACATATATCCATTCTTTTTTAGATTCTTTTCCCATATAGGTCATTTACAGAGTATTGAGTAGAGTTCCCTGTGCTATACAGTAGGTTCTTATTATCTATTTTATATATAGCAGTCTGCATATGTCAATCCCAATCTCCCAATTTATCCCTCCCTGGGTGGGATGCTTAATAGAGAACAAGGTAGGCAAGGAAAAACACTTAAAGCTAATAATTCAGAGTATGAGATAATGGGGTTAGGGTTAGTGTCTACCGGTTTCACACATTTTACAACTTTGTTTAAAGCTAGTAAGAGAGAGAAAATGGGGAATTAACAAAAGAAATTGAATGACAGGCACAACGGTGGATGGCCCTGAGAGCAATTAGAAGCTTGAAAGATTTCTGGAATAGTACATCTGAACCTTGACTATAAAAGAAATAAAAGACAATGAAATGCTAGTGGAGTTCGGATTTAATAAACACATTTATCAGCTGCCTGAGGTTTTAGTTACAGAAACCTGTTTCACATAAAAATAACAATAATGATAACTAATAAATATTGGTCATTCTACTGATAAGCACTTGCTAAGTACTCCTTTTATCCTCTCTGCCATCCTATAAGGTACATATCCTTTTTATCAGCATTTTACCAATAAGGAAACTGACACACAAGAAAGTTAAATAATTTGCTCAAAGTAAATGGTAAAGTGCATTTTGAGCCCAGGGAGTCTGATTCCAAATCAGAGTTGAACTCTTATCCATTAAGCTATAATACATTGATTAAAAATTATCTTAAAGTAGATCCAAAAAGAGTTCTTTAAAAACTCAACAGTGTTAAAATTGGTATAGATGATCTTATTTACAAAGCAGAAATAGAGACACAGATGTAGAGAACAAATGCATGATACCAAGGGGGAAGGGGGGGGGGATGAATTGGGAGACTGGGACTGACACATATACACTATTGATACCATGTATAAAATAGATAACTAATGAGAACCTACTGTATAGCACAGGGAACTCTACTCAATGCTCTGTGGTGACCTAAATGGGAAGGAAATCCAAAAAAGAGGGGATATATGTATACGTAGAGCTGATTCACTTTGCTGTACAGTAGAAACTAACACAACATTGTAAAGCGACTATACTCTAATAAAAACTAAAAACAAATTCTAACCCCCCCCCCCCAAAAAAACAAAAGCAAAACCTCAACAGTGTTTTTAAAAGTGATGTTCTTGGAATGATGTAAAGCATGTGGAAGTTATTGTACTTCATCCCCAAGGTGTCTGCCAGTTCTTCCTGTTGTTGCTAATAAGCATCTGTTGTCCTAACCTGCTAAGGGGGAGGCAGAGTTTGCTCTGGACACAGCCATCTTCCCCTCCACCCACTTCCATCCTGTGGGCTGCAGCGGTCCTCTTGAGACGCTTGAGCCCCCCAGCCTGAAAGCTCTCTCTATCCTAGTAAGAGCAAGCCAGACGAGGCCCAACTGGATGGGGATCTCTACACAGAAAAATGAAATGGACGGTATCTCTGTGTTTGTTCACGTTCCCTAAGACTCTGACACGGGACTTATTATGCTCACACAGACGAAGACGTTACTCTCTCTGATGTCAGAGATTTAGGTCCCTGTTAGGCAACTCAACTCCCAGAATGGGGTTAAGACTCAGACTGCCCCAATTATCCATTCACCACTTTTTTTTTTTTTTTTAGCTATGTAGCAACACATATATGGTTTTCTTTTAACAAAGGATAGACAAAGTATCAGGAGAAATATCTAATCATTACTAGAAACTTGTTGAGAATAAACTCACAAATAAAGCACATTTTAAAATTTACCCATTCACCATACCGTGATAAAACACTCCTTTAGAATTCTATGATTTTTTGCCAGCATATTTTGGCAGTGCTTTCATGTACATCATATTCACAAAATCACAGAATTATACAACTGAAAGGCTCTTACACACTCTAGTCCTGTGCCTAAGATTCAGAGAGACTGAACAGCTTATGATGGAAAGGCCTCCCAGTTCCAATTTCCACGTCCTTTCCATTATACCTCATTGTCTTGGAACTCTGACAACTCAAAAAAGGTAAATAGTGACAAGAGTTAACACACAGTCTCAGACCACTTGAATCATCAGATGGCATTGTGGCATTTTTTAAAACATAGTACTCTCTCTCATATATCAATAACCTGTTATCCATCACATAACTTCTTACAGTGAGACTTCCCAACTCATGTAACTTCAGTGAATACCCTTTTAGAAGCCACTCCTGAGAACTTTACAGTTTAGATTTGATTATAGTCAGTTTTGCATGTCTTCGTATCACATTATATGTCCTATCTTACCAAACTTCTATCTTACAGATACTCACCATATCTACTTTTTTATATAAAACTCCCCTTAGTGCTTTGGTGTCCAGTTTTATGAAATCACTTTTTTAATAAATCACTGTTCCTTGGACAAGCCATGTCTCCTTAAGCCTTTTTGTTGGTTGTTTCTGAATTTAATCTGTGAAACAGCCTTCTATTTTCTTCCCAAGGAGGCATCTATCACATTCCCCTATGCCCAGCGTGGTGCCTGAATGTGTACCTTAGAATCAGACACTTGCCTAAATATACATCTTAATAAGAAAGCCATAAATAAGTAATTGTTTTGGCCACTTTTGCAACTGCCTATTTCAACATGACCCAAATTCAGTATTCCCACAGACTTACCGAAAGAACAGGACCCTTTCTCTTGGACAACAGGATCCTTTCTCTCGCTAGAGCTTCAGGAGGATGTTTCAGAGATTAATAGGGTTCCTGCATCCCTGCAATTTGCTTGAATTAGATTAACATAGTGATAACATGAAATACCAGCCACATCTTAAAAAAGTTACTTCATTTTCCGAGCGGATCCAAATGCATGCTTAGATGAAGTCAGAGCCCATGTGGTTGGGCTTAAAAGATAAGGAAAAGGACTCTCTCTCTAGGATGTTTCTTCACCTGCTTGTAATTCTGTCTGAAATCTAACCTCTAATTTCGATTATTTTGAGTGAAGCAATAGATCTGTGCTCATCACGTTTGCCTTTAGAATATGTGATAGCAAATGATGCAGTCATCAAAATTAGCTATCTTTTGTCACTCCTTTTCCCATATAATAATTAAAACTAGCCTCTAACAGGTTGACATAGTACAAGTGGGTATAAATGAGAACTACGATGAGAGCCTGGGGTTTCTGGGGTATAAAATATGATGGAGGAGAGAAAAAAATAAGTGGGAAATGAAAAACTGTCAGACAATTCTCAGTTTGAAACTTTGCTTAGGACTAGCTGTGTTTCCCAAGGTTTCTAGAACATCTTGGAGTACAACCAAGACATAGGTGTTCCCTGCAGAACCTGAAACTTGGCTATGGGCACTTCCTTGGGCAAACAATATGGGTCTCTAGTCAGGAAGATCCTGAATTTTCAGAATTCATGCCAGACCAGGAAAAACTTCCCTCTTGCCCTTTGCCAGGGACTCAGTCCAAAGAAGCTGTAACGTTTTTCTTCTAAAAAGATGATTAAAAGAAATATGTGCTCTTTGAAGTCCAGTTAAGATACTGTGGGTTCTTATAGACTTCACACTGCTTATATACGTAGTTCACATGAGCGGGCCAAAAGAACATCTGTCAACGAAAGGAAGATGTTCAGCCTGAGCAAAGCTGAGCGGCTTAATAACAATGACTTGGTACATAGATGGTTCATTATAAAGGTGAAAACTGCCAAACTCATCACTCTCTGTGCTGTAGTTATAACAGAAAGAAGTAGATTCAAAGTATAGGAAGTATGCGAAACATAAAGGAGAACATTTCACTAGTGGTAGGGCCCGACTGCAGCTCCCTTTCCTTGTGATTCGCCAGTGTTATGCCAAAGGATGATACTGAGTAATTGGGAAAGGTAGTTCACTAACGTGTATTTTAATCATTATTAACCTTCTAAACTGCAAAGATAAGAACTGTTTCCTAGTATTTCGTAATAAGGTAAACTATTTGTCAATGAAGTGATGTTAGCAAAGTAGTGAGGTAAAAGATTATTTTAAAAAATATAGTGTATGTGTGTTTAATTTTTGCACATCTTCAAGCTAAATATATAAAAGCAGAGTTGCTGACAGAGGTCCAGTATATTCCCTTAGATGATTTCTGGAGCAATAGAATTCTAGAAATTCTATGCTAGAATCCCTATCACTCTTCCTTCTAATTTTACATAGTTTTGTTCTAGGTTTAAAAGGGTTCCAGCTAATGAGAATGGTGTTTGAACCTCAATTCACTGTTGCTTAGAAGGATATCTATTCTTATTAGCCCAGGGATGGGGGGATTATCCTCCCTGACTCTCCCAACCCCCTCCTCTAAACACATGTCTGTTCTCCCAATCAAATTTTAATTCAAATGAAATGTTTCTTCAGAATTGTCCATTCAATATACTTTGCTTATTATTTTATCCCTTTTCTCGATTTCACCTTTTTACGGTAGAAAAGCATTTGCTCTAGTCTACTTTTGAACTAAAAATTCAATAAAATCCAGTTTTTCACAGATGTAATAATTTAAATTTCTAAACCAAATTATATCTGAGGAGCAGGGAATTATAAAGCAGTGAGTTGGGAGAAACAGGGAAATTGAACATCACTAAACATCACTCAACATCATTAATTATTAGAGAAATGCAAATCAAAACTATAATGAGGTATCACCTCACACTAGTCAGAATGGCCATCATCAAAAAAATCTACAAACAATAAATGCTGGAGAGGGTGTGGAGAAAAAGAAACGCTCTTGCACTGTTGGTGAAAATGTAAATTGATACAGCCACTATGGAGAACAGTATGGAGGTTCCTTAAATCTAAAAATAGAACTACCATATGACCCAGCAACCCCACTACTGGGCATATACCTGGAGAAAACCATAATTCGAAAAGATACATGCACCCCAATGTTCATCGCAGCACTATTTACAGTAGCCAGGACTTGGAAGCAACCTAAATGTCCATCATCAGAGGAATGGATAAAGGAGATGTGGTACATATATACAATGGAATATTATTCAGCCATAAAAGAGAATGAAATAATGCCATTTGCAGCGACATGGATGGACCTAGAGATTGTCATACTGAGTGAAGTAAGTCAGACAGAGAAAGACAAATATCATATCATATTATATGTGGAATCTAAAAAAATGGTACAAATGAACCTATTTACAAAACAGAAATAGAGTCACAAATGTAGAAAACAAACTTATGGTTACCAGGGGTAAAGGAGGGGAGGGATAAATTGGGAGACTGGGATTGACATATGCACACTACTATATTTAAAATAGATAACTAGTAAGACCCTACTGTATAGTACAGGGAATTCTACTCAATACTCTGTAATGATGTATATGGGAATAGAATCTAAAAAAGAGTGGAGATATGTATGTTTATAACTGATTCACTTTGCTGTACAGAAGAAACTAACACAACATTGTAAATCAGCTATACTCCAATAAAAATTAATTTAAAAAACGCTAAAAAAATTAAATAAATACATTTCTAAACTAAATTATATCTGAGGAACAGGGATTATAAAGCAGTGAGTTGGGAGAAACAGGGAAATTGAAATGGTTTGTGCATCCAAAGTATTTGCCTTGAAGCTATCACCACACCTGACTAGATCCACACTCATGACAGGAGTAGCAGGGGGTGTATTTTGAGTAGTTAGACAACTTATTCATTCAGCTCTGCTTATAAACTAAGAGTGCTTCCATTTTTAAACTTAAAGGAAATTTTGAGTGAGTTCTCGACAAATACTAGTAGTTTTCTTCTTCAGAACTCACATTCATCAAAGAATACTATCACAGCTAAAAAGAAATGATCAATAAGTTAACAAAAATAATCCAATATTAAATTCATTTTTTTCTTTCAAACTTACAGAATCCAAGGTCTTATTTCTCACATTCAGATAGATGACAAAATAAACGCAAAATATCAATGTTTATAAAGAGTGTTAGAGACCATTGATCCCCTAGAATCTGTTCTGTTCTTCTTCCATAGGAAAGAAGAGTTAAAACCATAGTCGTTCACTCAGAGCTACTCTTTCTCACCAGCCAGAGGAAACATGTGACTGAGTTCTCACCAATGGGATGTTAGCAGAAGGCACTGTGCCACCTCCAGGCTGGGTCTTACCACACCACGAGTGCTACTTTGTACCTCCTCTCTTCCCACTGGGGGAACTGGACATAATGGCAATCAGACGTCAATGTGCAGACGAGGACAATGCCCCGGAGGATGGTAGAGCAAGTCCTACTCACCAGCATCTCTGGGTGACATCATAAAGTCCAACTACCCTTCCTGGACTTTTACATGTAGGAGAGAAATAAACTATCTCCATTGGAGCCATTGCGTTTTTGCACCTCTTTTCTATGTAGCCTTCACCATAAACTAATACCAATGGAGAGCTAATATAAATCCAATTGAGGCATTTTTTTTTTCCCTAAGTGGGACATTTCGCTACTAGAATTGGATATGATTCAAGTGATTAAGTGAAGGGAGCCCTATCCTTTGTATATTTATTTATTAGTTCATGCTAACGTTGTTGGTTATAAACAAGAAAGAGAAACAATTAGCAGAGATTAGGAAAAGGCATTGCATTGGTATTAAAACAAAAAAACAAAAACAAAAAAAGTTGGGCTTCCCTGGTGGCGCAGTGGTTGAGAGTCTGCCTGCCAATGCAGGGCACACAGGTTTGAGCCCTGGTCTGGGAAGATCCCACACGCCACGGAGCAACCGAGCCCGTGAGCCACAACTACTGAGCCTGTGCTCCGCAACAAGAGAGGCCGCGACAATGAGAGGCCCGCGCACAGCGATGGAGAGTGGCCCCCGCTAAAAAATAAAAAATAAAAAATAAAAAATAAATGGATTTAAAAAAAAAAAAAGTTGGGTAGACAATACAGTTGTTTAACTTGAGGGTTTTCTGCTTTGTTTAATGTGACAATATGTTATAAGAGTGATATGTATAAGAAGCAATGTAATTGAATTTGTCTTGATCAATGATGTTTGAACTTTACAATTATGTTCTAAGAGCAATAAAACTGCTTTAAAATAGAAATTATCTGTAGGGTAAATAAATTTATTGTATTTATTCTTAAATTCTTCAGAACTTAACACCTTCCTGCCCATTAGAACAATTTTTTAAAGTTAGTCTTTAATAATATGGAGGTTCTTAGTTCTTCAACTATTTCATTGTAGCAGAACAGACTAATGAAAAAATTTATAAAAATTATTGAATGATTTGGAAACCAATATCCATTTAATTATGGTCAAAATTTATAGGAAGCTGGAGAAAGTTCTTGTTTAATAAGCACTAGGTCAGTGTCAAAAAGTTGAAGAGCACAAAGTACTCCTGCTACATAAGGCTAAGGGAGTATTTTTTGGTGGGGCAAACTTTGAGCTCAGCTGACAGCAACATCATGCTTTCTGGCTCAAATGACTTAGTCATTTAAAAGTTTGAAAGTCACAAAGCACCAAGCTGATCTCCCTGTGCTATGCAGCTGCTTCCCACTAGCTATCTATTTTACATCTGGTGGTATATATATGTCCATGTCACTCTCTTACTTCGTCCCAGCTTACCCTTCCCACTCCCCATGTCCTCAAGTCCATTCTCTACGTCTGTGTCTTTATTCCTGTCCTGCCCCTGGATAGGGAGAGTGAGAGGGAGACGCAAGAGGGAGGGGATATGGGGATATATGTATATGTATAGCTGATTCACTTTGTTATAAAGCAGAAACTAATACACCATTGTAAAGCAATTATACTCCAATAAAGATGTTAAAAAGAAAAAAAAATACTAGAGCTGAATTGGTAAGAATAAAAATAGCAAGTTAAGAAAGATGGAATAAAAGAAATGAAAAAATAAAAGACTGAAACACCAAAAACAAATAAAATAAAATAAAATTAATCTGGTTTTAAATACTACAGTCAAACAACAACAAAAAAGTTTGAAAGTGTCTGGGCCATGCCATTAGAGAGCAATCTCTGCTCAGAGAAAACAGACAGTCTCCCCAAGAACAAGGCAGCAAAGGAGGCATAGCTTGAAGGACAGCTAATGAAGTTCTGATTGTTCCACTGAGGTGTGCAGGGCAGGAAATCTCCATTTACAAGCACACCTTTGATCTTCCTAAATCTTATTGCTTGGCAACAACTACCGACAACAATTTATGTATTGGAAAGCATCCTTTGAATAATAACTTTTTCCTCATACTTGCACTGACATTAAGAATATGGGAACATATTCTTTTGGGGGATGTTATAGTGGACACGCTCTTCAGTAGTTAGAATCCATTATCTCCTTCACCTTCCACAGAGAATCCTAATATTATTTAGTTACCTGCATCTCAGCCATGTAGCTTAAGTGCCTCTTAGAAAGTGGACCTGGTAGTTCTAAAGCTAATCCCACTCGCATTTTTAGTTTTTGGCTCAGAGACAGGCATGCACAACATTCAGAATCCTGAGATTCTTACAATGATTTGCAGGGAGTTTGTAGAAAAGATCCTCTTCACTATTCTGGAAGAATTTCTGGAAGCCACTCTCTCTTACATTTGCTATGAACAAATAGGCATGTGTCTTCCATTGCAATTGTCAGCCATTCTAGGGATTAATATTAGAAGGAATATGACAATGGAGGTCATGGCAGAGAGACAGAAGGACACTGAGGCTTGAGAACCTTCTTAGAGTGCTAGATCTATCAAACTCAAAGCCTGCCTCTCTTTGGATTTTCAGTTGCATTAGTCAACACTTTCTCCTACTGTGTAATCCAGCCTCAACTGGTTTTCCATTTACTTGGTTTTTTTAAAATTTAATTACTCCCAAATCATCCTAGATGACACATATGGTCATAAAATATACTGTGTAAGCCTGGCTGGGGTGTGCAACATGTGACCAGAAAACTTTTCCAAACTGGGATACCTAAGAAATGCTCTTGCAGTTGAGTCAATAATGTTTGCTGGTTGGACCCATCAACAATTTTGACCCCACTTTTTAATTTTATTTAAGTATAGTTGATTTATGATATTAGTTTCAGATATACAAGATAGTGATTCAATAGTTTTATAGATTTATACTCCATTTAAAGTTATAAAATATTGGCTATATCTTCTGTGCTGTATAATGTATCCTTGTAGCTTATTTATGTATTTTATAGATAGTAGTTTCTTAATCCCCTGCCTCTATCTTCTTCCTCCCCCCTTCCCTCTCTCCACTGGTAACCACTAGTTTGTCCTCTATATCTGTAAGTGTGCTTCTGTTTTATTATATTCACTCATTTGTTTCATATTTTAGATTCCATGTGTAAGTGATAACATACAGTATTTGTCTTTCTTTGTTTGACTTATTTCACTAAGCATAATACGCTCCAGGTCCTTCCATGTTGTTGCAAATGGCAAAATTTCATTCTTCTTTATGG
Organism: Balaenoptera acutorostrata; assembly: GCF_949987535.1. Lineage (NCBI taxonomy): Eukaryota > Metazoa > Chordata > Mammalia > Artiodactyla > Balaenopteridae > Balaenoptera > Balaenoptera acutorostrata. The sequence goes on along the minus strand of NC_080068.1, from coordinate 118,095,627 downwards.
CTGAGTAATATTCCATTGTTTATATATACCACAGCTTCTTTATCCATTCATCTGTTGATGAACACTTAAGCTGCTTCGTATCTTAGCTATTATAAATAATCCTGCATGTTATTATTATAAATAATAATGAACATTAGGGGGCTTCCCTGGTGGCGCAGTGGTTGAGAATCTGCCTGCCAATGCAGGGGACATGGGTTCGAGCCCTGGTCTGGGAAGATCCCACATGCCATGGGGCAACTAGGCCCGTGAGCCACAACTACTGAGCCTGCGCGTCTGGTGCCTGTGCTCCGCAACAAGAGAGGCCACGATAGTGAGAGGCCCGCGCACCGCGATGAAGAGTAGCCCCCACTTGCCGCAACTAGAGAAAGCCCTCGCACAGAAACGAAGACCCAACACAGCCATAAATAAATAAATAAATAAATAAATAATTTTTAAAAAGAAATGAACGTTAGGGTGCATGATCTTTTTGAATTAATGTCTTCATTTTCTTCTGAAATTACCCAGGAATGTAATTTCTAGATCATATGGTAGTTCTGTATTTTAGTTGTTTGAGGAAACTCCATACTGTTTTCCATAGTGGCTATACCAATTTACATTCCCACCAACAGTGTACTAGGGTTCCATTTTCTCCATATCTTCACCAACATTACTTATTTGTGGTCTTTTTGATGATAGCCATTCTGACAGGTGTGAGCTGGTCACTCATCGTGGTTTTGATTTCCATTTCTGATGATTAGCCATACAAAGCATCTTTTTCATGTGCCTGTTAGCCATCTATATGCCTTCTTTGGAAAAATTTCTATTCAGATCTCCTGTTCATTTTTTGATTGGGTTGTTGGTTTTTGGTATTGAGTTGTATGACCTGTTTATATATTTTGGATACTAACCCCTTGATGGTCATTTCATTTGCAAATATTTTCTCCCATTTACTAGGTTGTCTTTTCCTTCTGCTGATGGTTCCCTTTGCTGTGCAAAAGCTTTTAAGTTTAATTAGGTCTCATTTGTTTATGTTTGCTTTTGTTTTCTTTGCCTTAGGACACAGATCCATAAAAATATTACTATGATTTATGTCAAAGAGTGTTCTGCCTATGTTTTCTTCTAGGAGTTTTATGGTTTCCTGTCTTACATTTAGGTATCTAGTCTATTTTGAGTTTATTTTTGTATATGGTGTGAGAAAATATTCTAATTGCATTATTTTACATGCAGCTGTGCAGTTTTCCCAGCACCACTTATTGAAGAGACTGTCCTTTCCCCATTGTATATTCTTGCAAAACATTCTTGCAGTGTTTTGTCATAGGTTAATTGGCCATAAGTGTATGGGTTTATTAGTGGGCTCTCTATTCTGTTCCATTGATCTGTGTGTCTGGTTTTGTGCCAGTAACATACTGTTTTGATTACTGTAGCTTTGTAGAATAGTCTGAAGTCAGGGAGTGTGATACCTCCAGCTTTGTTCTTTTTTCTCAAGATTGCTTTGGCTACTTGGTTGACCCCATTTTTTAATTTTATAAATGGTCAGACACCTATAAATGGTCTGAATAAATAAACCACCTAAAATTATATCATAGTTTGTCCATCTGTTGTTGTTTTCCAGCATTACACATCTAGACTTCACCTATCTTGGAAAACATTTCTTCTTAGCTATACTGACTCAAATTTATTCAAGTAATAATGGCATTCTGATGTCATACAAGCTTAGTATATTATTAAATAATAATACCTTGACAGTATTATATGATTCACTGTTGGTGTACCTGTCTTAAAATTCATATTGAGAATGACTTAGCAGTCACTAATAACTGATAATGCTCAGAATGTTGTGTACAGTTTGAACACAAGCACTCCCCTGGATAACATAAATTTGCTTTAGAGATTAAGGCCATATTGGCACCATTCTTCATCTACCAGACCCTTAAAAGTGTTTTAATCTTCTTCTTTCTGTTTGTATTATATAACAACAATAGCCCCCAAGTTCTAATTAGCTGGATAATATTGCTTTACTTCTTACATCAATCTTTGCCTATGTCTACTGGAGGCAATTGTTTCATTGTACAGAATTTGGTTTCGTAGAATCATTATAACTACACTGAAGGAAGTTTAGAAATCAATGTAATCCCAGTACTCATTGCAGATATTTTACTCATTCACTTTTTCATATGCCTATATCTACACGCATAAAGCTTTATCCATTGTCATATGGTTGGAAAATACACAATTTTGTTCCCTGATGATTCCAACCAACACATATCCTATGACCTTTAACTTCTAGAGAAACATCACAAACTGCTAATTGTGATCATCTCTGCAGAAGTCTCACTGGATGTCTGATGGTGGAAAGGTCATTTGCTTTATACTTTACATGATAATTTTATAAATTAGTGGATTATGGGTTATGTTTACTTCCTTATTTTACATTTTCTATATTTTTCTAATAAAAAAATAAGATACAGCACAGTAAGCTGTGAACAGTGCTAACCAGAAAAACAAACCAGAACTAAACAAAATATATGCTCCACCTTGACATAAGACCTTCATGCAAATCTTTTAAATGATCTATAAAATATTCAAGTGATTGAATATACTAGATTTTCATCAATAAGTTCTTAGCTGATGAACATACAAGTTGCTTAAATTCTTTTCATTATTCTATTTAGCACTATATTGAAGATGTTTTTACATAAAGCATTTGTCTTATTTTGATAAATTGGGAGTGTAAATTCCCAGAGGAATGATTATTGCATTTGAAAAATTATGTGTCACTTATCACAAGTTTTCAAATTAATTTCCAGAAGTGTTGAATCAGCTTACATTGCTATCAGCAATATAAAGTTTTATTGCAACATTTACAAAAAAGTATATACTTATATATAGCAATAAATATTTATGGGATTGCTTTGCCTACCACTCTTAATTTTCATGTTTCTTTGCTTGTTTATCCATTTATTCATTTAACAAATATTGAATGAGTATCAACTATATGCCAGATACTGATAGTCACTGGTGAGAAAAAACCAGAAATGATCCTCGTCTCCTTAACTTCCTATCACAATCCTAGGAAGAAAATATTTTTATCCTCAGGTTTGCAGAAAAGAAAAAAGAAGCTCAGACAGGCTAAGAATTTATTAAAAATCACACAGCAGTTGAAAGCTCTAGGGCTCTAGGATTCAAATCTAAACTGTCAGACACCAAAGCCTATGTTCTTTTTAGCCAATCTGGCCATTATTGAGTACTATTACTCTAGAAGTTTCTATTATTTTTGCTGATTTAATGAGTAATTTCGTACCTTGTTATGTTTATTTTCAGTTTTTAATATAGAACAAGATTGAAAATTTTTTTCTCTTTACTAATTGTATTTCTTCGTGTGACAATTGTTTGCTCTTGTGCTTTAGTCATTTGTGACTACTGTTATTTTGATGATTTTCTTACTAAACTACAGAATCTGTAGATCAAGGTATAGAAAAATTATTAGTTTTTGGTAATGTTTGCTTAATGCAAATTTTACATTTTTATGGTTTGCTTTTAAACTTTGGTTATAAGAGTTACAAATTCAGATTAACACATTGCACTTTACCTTTATATTTATTGATGTGAAGAAAACAAGGGCATTAAGGAAAAAGTGGCAATCTTACAAGGTGTGAGGATGTTTCTTTCGTACTCAGCACTCTTGTTTTGACGATATAACTGTATTTATGATTCATATAATGAATCAAAGAGCCTACTAATGGAGAAATCTTGATTGATCAGTAATTGTTTAAAATGCAAACTGGCTTTTTATTAAACAGCATTCTAATTTGAAGTGAATGTTTTTATGGGATGTTTTAGAGTTTTCTAATCCCAACCTTCAGAAACTATAATCCTTGTCCATATTTTCTGTTAATATTTTGCTTTTATCATCAGTGGTTGTATGTACAGTTGCCCCAATAAATGCTATCATATGACTCCATATAATGTTTTAGCATTTGGTGTTCTGTTTTGTTTTTTTTAAATTATTATTTATTTATTTATTTTGGCTGTGTTGGGTCTTCGTTTCTGTGCGAGGGCTTCCTCTAGTTGTGGCAAGTGAGGACCACTCTTCATCGCGGTGCACGGGCCTCTCACTATCGTGGCCTCTCTTGTTGCGGAGCACAGGCTCCAGACGCGCAGGCTCAGTAGCTGTGGCTCACGGGCCCAGTTGCTCCGCGGCATGTGGGATCTTCCCAGACCAGGGCTCGAACCCGTCTCCCCTGCATTAGCAGGCGGATTCTCAACCACTGCGCCACCAGGGAAGCCCTAGCATTGGGTTTTATCACTATAATTTAGTCAATGGAGCTGTTTACTTTTCTCAGTGAGTCATGTTTCCTTCATACATTTATTAATATGCTTTATAAACTAACACTACCATTCGTATCTCTGATTAATTACCAGAAGGTTTTTTGATGGTGAATTGAAATCTGTTAGAAGAATTTTCTAGAAATAAGCTTAATATTATTTTCCAGCTTACATAAGGGACTGTAAGTACAAATCAATAAAATATCACACAAAACTGTATTAGTGATGATAATATCAATGGCTTATAATGACGTAAGTAGAGAAACTTAAGGGCTGTTTCTGCTACTGCTGTGATGGCTACTAGTTACCATTTACTGAGCACTTACAAAGTGCTACATACTAGCTAAGTACTTTACCTTTTTAATTATTATTTAGTTTTCACAATTCTCACATGTATATAATGATTAAAATGGAGATTTTTTTCTAATTATGAAAGGGTTAAGTATTTGATGCAGGTCATATAGCTAGTGAGTGGGCAGAGAGTATGAATTCGAATCAAGTTCTAAACTTATCTGAGCATGGAATACAAATTTCAGAAACACCTCTTTATAATTCTTGGGACAGTTGTGTTCCCCAGAACAGTCTAAAAATATCACCTTAGGTGTTTCGGACTTGATCAGACTTTAGAAGTATCAGTAGTTCAAATAAGACTCATGAGACAAATATAGAGAAATCAGAATGTGAATTTCATCAATGGACAATGCTAAGTATAAATGCTAAAAGAATTAAACACTAAAAATTTTTCAACCAGTGGATTCGCCCCCTGTTAGTAAGTTATAGGAAAAGTAGCATTACAGAGAATTTCTGCATGTTGAAAGAAAAATTACAACAGGGAAAATTGATTATTTGAAATGAATATTTAAAAGCATCAGGCCAAGGTATCTTTTCCCACAAAAGACATATCTGCCACTAGACCGAGTAACTCAAATTCTTGGACTAGGGATCTCCTTTCTTTGGACAGTTCTTAGATGTGAATGACTAATGTTTGCCTCTGTGATCATGTCTTCTATAATGCCATGACTGAAACCAACTTTTCTTTGACAGACACTATTTCTTTAAATCTGTTAGACTTTCAACTAAAATATAACAAGCACGAAGAAGAATTTTTCTCCATGATATTATTTTGTATATTTTCATTTTATGTTGATTTACATAGAGAAATTTTGTTTACAAGGTGAATGGGTGAGAAGGTAGCTTGGGATGGGCCCCAAGGCTATCCCAACTATCAGGTGCTACCAATAATATAATAGGTACTCATAAACATTATGTTATAATGAATAAACAAGTGAATTAGGGAATAAATGGGTTTCTCCTTTGATGTCTTGAAAATTCCTTGTTTTACTGAGGAAAAAGGAAATGTAAATTAATTCTTTATATAACCTCTTCTGTGTTGCTTTCATTATCAACATCATATAAAATTCTGATACCCCAAGACCTGTCTGGTACTTCTTGTGTCGGACGATTTTATTTTATTTTTGCACCTTGAGTAATAGATCGCTCTGTGCTTTAATGTAGTGAGTTCCCTTTGATTTCAACTACACAATGCTTAGGACGTATTTTTTGGCTTTATCTCCTGCTCAGAGTAGATGGCTATAAAACAGAACTTACAGTTTCTAAACTCTAGCAGAGCAAAATCCCTATGCACATTTATCACTCTGTCACAAATTTCAAGATTTCAAGTTTCCCTGTTTATTGTGCCCACTCCTACAAATTCTCCTACCACCACCACTCATTCCCATCATGAATTCATAGTTTTTAGAGTCTTCTGCTACAAAAAAAAACACTATCAAGAGTGAAAAAGATCAGCAGGCAAAGAAAGCATTTGACTTTGATGTTCATTTTGTCTCTTGTTAACTAGGAAAGTGAAAAGAAATAGGAGATGAGTAGAAATAATGTGCCTGTAGGATGACAGGGATGGATGATTGTCCCCTAAAGTGAATTTTTATCAATTTAACCTTACTGATAATCCCTATATTCACATTAGCTGTGACTTTGTTTGCTGAAAGTAAGGGAATTTAACAGGGAAAAGGTGGACTTTATGAGTCAGCAGGTTTTTGATCTTTGACTGTGTGGAAGAGAAAGAAAAGAAGTATAAATGGGCTCAAAATGGGAAGTCAGAGAAGGACTCAGAATAGGAAAAGGGACACAACAAAACAAACTAGGCAATTTAGCCGACTTGCCAAATTCACAGGTCTTGCACTCTGGAAAATGCCTGGGAGCTTTCAGGAGAGGTATGGAAGTCAGCTAGTTTTCGTGCTTACCTGGGTCTCTTTCTCCAAGTTAGTCCAACTGCCACCCAATTTTTATTCATCCTCCATGAGAAGAGGAGGGAAGGAGAGAAAAGCACAGAGAGGAGGAAGAGATAGATAGCTATGTCCCTCACCTGATTTTTCCTTTTTAGAGTTAGCAACATATAATTCCTGGGATTTCCCTATTAACAGAACACGTTCTGTGTGAACACCCAACATTGTCCATGATGCTTCTACCACTGCCACTGAACAGCTGGGTGTCCTAATTCACTAGGCTTTTGAGTACCTGCTATACCAGGATGCTTATTTGGCTTGTTTTTCCTTTCATAGGAGTGGCTTTGCTGCACCAAACACATTCTCACTTTATGTCCTTTAGATGCATTGAAGATAGGAAAAAAGTTACAGTTTGGGCAGGGCAGTGGCAATACTTTTTAATTTTAAAACAGCTATAAACACCTTTTATGTTTATTTTGGTTAGCTGAATATTTTTATATTTTATTGCTCTATAATTCTTTTATCATGTATATCTATTTATGTGTGTAATATACATGTATGTGTGTGCATATATATATATATATATATATATATATATATCCTTTTCAAGATGTAGTTATATCTACATTTTCCAACTAATTAGTGAATGAACCATTTGTTATAGGCTACATATACCCAGAGGGGATCAATGACAACTCTTAATGCTTTTTACATCTGAAGTATCCATCAGAATCTATATTTGAGAAATATCTAAAGGATGAAAAATCCAGTCTACTAGAGAAATTGCAGTATCACTCTGAGTACAATGAAATTAACTTGAATGAAAGATTAGAGGCTAAAATACAGAGTCAGTGTCTGCATATTTAAATACATGTTTGGCTGGCTATCTCCTAAAATTGCTTTCTTTACTATCCCTCCCTCACACCATTATTTTTTAATCAAAGCAAGGCAGCTTAAATATTTAAGCTCACTATTCAACTGTTCATAGTTGTACAGATATTAGTAGTATGAATTCAGAAAATATCATCAAAATAAAGTAACCTACTTTTTTATTAACTACTTTGAAAAGTAACAATCGACCTTGTTACTAATATGTAACTTGTTAGATGATACTTTACCGACATCTAAATTTTCTAGTAGAAGAGGATTACACAAAGACATGGATAGAAGTAAAGGTTAAAACTTTTTATGCTTTGTTTTTTATTCTTTTATCCTTAACACACTCACCTGCTCAATGTCCCCACATATATCTCTTCAAGAGTGCCATATGGTGTTTTTAACTAAGGGAGCCAAAATTTTACTAATATTTTGTGTTCTTTGATACAAAGCTTTGATACTCAGCTATCACTGAGCTTATTTGAGAACTTTAAATCCAGCTGCTCTTTTGTTTCAGAAACCATTATACAAGTTTTAGAAGTCTCAGAATGAAGGAAGCCCAGCAATTTCACCATCACCTAAATGTTCAATTAACATTCATTTGAACTAAAATTTATGCAAAATAATGAGCATTCTTAATATTAAATAGTGAAAACAGAATCTTACTTTCCCCCAGGAGAGTGAGCTTGACATTATTTCTGATGCTAAATAAAGAAAAGATTAGATGCTGCAAGCTGAAAGCATTTGCTATGAGATCATATAAAGTTGGTTTTTTTCTCTGGCATAATTTTCTTCCTTTTCACTTATTATTGTTTAATTCAAATAGGTGGATATTTACTATGTTTTTATAATGTGTTTAGTTGGGAATGGGAGGACAGAAAGAAGACTAAGACATTAGGCTTAATCTAGAGGTGATGATAATGTAACTGATTTCCCTCATCACAAGCGCCTTAAATAGATCCCTTTGAATCTCATTCTTTTTTCACTTACTGCCCTTTCTTCATAGAGAACATGATTTTTTTAAGAAACATCTGCTGAACAGTTTCTAAAAATTTAGTTTGGTTTCTGTGATAGGTCTTTTTAGGGGTCTGCATTGCTTCAAGAGTGTTGTTTGATACTCCCTTTATCTTGTTCTATAAAAATTGTTATAAGTCTAGACATTTGGGTTGTTTTCTCGTATTTAGACCTGGTATTTTTCAAAAGGATCATGAATTTGAACTTCCCTGCTCTCTTTCAACTGGAAGCATGTCAAACCCCCTTTTCTGACCTGTAATTGGATGAAGGGAGAACCTATGATTGCCCTTAGGCAGAAAAATCATTTGACATTATTTCAAATTGATAATCTGTAAATACTTCTTCCATACTTACTTAATAAGAAGAGCAATGGTGCCGACAAATAGGTTTTATAAATCAAAAGCATAATACTAATAAGAACTATTATTACCACTTCCACTTTGGTAGATGAAGGATTGGATTATGTTTCCATGTTCTAACTAGAATTCTCTGTAGAGCCCTAGCTGCACTGTTACTGCTTTCTTGTTGTTTTAACACCCCTCATAGACTGACTGGCACACCTTGCAGTGGTTTGACTGGCCTTACACTTCATCCAACTCTGGTTGATAGCAGCTGAATGTTAACAGGATCCCATCTGGAGAGACCTGAGACACTTGACTGCTTGCTCTCTGTAAAGTCAGACAGGGGAAATATGTGAAAAGCCATTAGGATGCAGAATTCAATGCTCTCCATCTTCTTCTGCCTCTTAGGATAAAATGTAACCATTTCAGTTGAAGACAATTTCTCACTTACCAATCAATATAGCTGGTCTACCTTAACTTGCCTAATTTTTTTAAGACTCCTTCACCTATTTTTCCACCCTATCGCTATTGATCTTCCTCAAGAATCTCATTCTTTAGCCAAACTGTGATCTCTCAACTTCCTGACCTTGCCTATGAATAGATGAGGCATAAATGGGAGATTGGGAAGAAAAGAGAAGAATAACTTATGTTAAAGAAAAAAGTATTCCATGACACTTTTAAAGATAGTAAGACAGACTTTATTCAGGACCATCATGGTAGATATAGGGAACATTGCGATGGGGTTTTACAGCTGGAGAGAGAGATGGGCTCAACTCTGAGTACAGCATGGACAAGTGGGAATTTTTAGACAAGGAGCTGGATGGAGGTCAGTGGATGGAAAATTACTAAGAGGAAATATCAGGAGTAAGGGGGCCTCTATCTAAGCCTACCTAACATGATTCCTGCTTAAGACAGGACAGGATGATCAGATATTAAGGGTGGGGAGTTCTGGTTCAACTGACTTAACAGGGAATGACAGATGGGAGAGAGAGAGAGAGAGCTGAGTCCTGGATAAAGGGACCTTAATGGGGCAAGAGCTAAATGCTCTGTGGTGATCTAGCGTGAAGATCCCCATATAACCCTAGGCCCACTTATATTGAGTCTAGAAATAATGAAAAAGTGGTTAGGAAATATCTCAGAATATCTATGGTGAATTCCTCATTAAGTTTGCTGCTGTACCCATGTATTCTCTCTTATCCTGCTTCTATTATGCTATTCCCTCACTCTGGAAAGACATGCCTAACAACTCTGTCAAAATTCTGCTCAGTGTTTAAGGTTTGTCTCAGATATTATCTCATTTATGAAATAGATAATTTCAAGTGGGTAGGATCATTTTCCCCTAAATGTTCCTAGGCACTCTCTACTAGGTACTAGAGATAGAAATATTTTTAAAATTTACAGTCTTCCCTCAAGTAACTTATGATTAAGGATCAGTGGAGATACAGCTGCCTTTAATTTTCTTTCTTGTTCTAAATAAAAAAACATTAAAAATTATAACCATTTCTATGGTGTTTTTACTTTGTTAAAATGCTTTCACAAATATTATCTTATCAAATGTGAACAACAATTCTGTAAAGTTAGATAGATGCTATTGTTCTTTAATCTTGTCTTTGTTATAGATGAAACACTGCAGATCAGAAAGGATAAATGCCTAGGTGAGAATAGATTTCAGGTGGTCTTCTGTTACATCATGTGTTCTCTAATAAGCTGTAGGAGAGAAAATAAGTTTTCCAAGACCCTCGTAGCGTCCCTGCCTAGGTCTGAAAGTTAAACTGATAAAGACATATTAACAGGAGAAAGGCATACAAATTCATTTAATAAGTTTTACATGACACGGGAGTCTTCATTAGAAAACGAAGTCCTAAAGAAATGGTTAAGCATGAGTGTTTTTATGCTAGTTTTGACAGATGGTGGAAAGTCATGGAAAGATATGATAGGACAAAGAGTAAGCGCTAAGTAAACTGGGGGAAGCTTAGCAAGGCCTGTTTATTCTGATTCTTCTTGGTGTCCCTCCATCTTGGAGCTAAGAATGCTCCTTTCCTCTGAGTGTAGGGAGGGCACCTCTAACTTGAGTGTCTTATAACCTGTTTCAGGGGAGAAGGGCAGGGGAAGGTCAGAGGGTTCTTCCTGTTTCTGCCATTTTCTCAAACTCTCTTCAGCTTAAAATAATCAACTCCATTAAAGCAATATCTGCATTTAAAATAAGCTTGGTCTATTATAATGCATAATGCTCAACTGTTTACTCAAACTTACTTTTGTATGATACGTTTCCTAGTATGTCATCTAAAAAGTGGTCGAAGTAAAGTTCAAAAGAAAGCTACCTTAAGGAACAAATCCAACTGCATTACAAGTTAAAATTAATAGATATTTAATAAATACTAGTTTCATTTGATGACATCTTGCTTTTTTCATTCAGATTTTAAAGAAGAAAAACATATAACACCACGTTTAGTCTGTGGGTACAGTAATTAAGGGGGCATTAAAACAAGACTAGAAAGTTTTATATGGCAGACACTGTGATACAGATGAAGGTATAAGGTATTTCTTAGGGATCAATAACCTTCAAAGAAAAGGAAGGAAGAATGACCGGCAGACACAGAAGACACCTGGGAGGCAAGTCAGCCGCAGCTGTGCAAACCCAGCAGGAAGCTCTAACCAACTATTGACAAATGCATCAGGGTATAAGATTTAAACCTCCAAATATAAGGCAGATGGAGAGACTAGATAAAAAAGTAAGAACCACTATATGCTATGTGCAAGAGACACAGTTTACCTATAAAAACATAGACACCTTAAAAGTAAAAGGTTGGAAAAAGATATACCAGTATAAACATTGTTCATAAAGATGATGGTGTGGACATATTAACATCAAAAAGAGTAGGCTGTAGGACACAGAGTGATATCAGAGATAAAGTAGGACATTTCATAATGATAAAAAAGACCAATTCATTAGAAAGATATAACAGCCATCATACCAGAACTTTAAACACATACATGAAACCAAAACTGACAGAGATAAAGGGAGAACTGTGCAGACTCATAAACTTATGTGGAGAATTCAACTCCTTTCTCTCAGTAATTGATAGAATAAATAAACAAACCATGAATAAGGTTATAGAAGATTTGATCAACATTAGCAATCAATTTGATCTAACTAAAATTTATAGAATGTTGTTCTATAATCCATGTAACAGTTATGGAGAGGGGCATTTTAAGAGGTGCAATCTCTTTGCAAAAAAAAGGTCAAACTCCTGAACTCAACATACTAGATATGCTTATAAATAAACTTATGGTATAAATGCTTGATGCCTCTTCTCTGAAATATGGAACGTGATAATTGAGCATGTGCTTACTTTTTATTTGGGTAATATTCCATTTTTAGTTTCTTGATTAAATAAGCATGTGATTTTAAAAAATACACATTGGTTTTGGCTTCTACATGAAATGTTCACTAATACAGACAATAAGCTAGGTAATAAATTAATCTCAGTAAATTTCAAAAGGTTGAAACCTTAGATAGCATGTTCCCATACCCCTAAAGTTATTAAGTGAAAAATCAATAACAAAAAGATTTCTGCAAAAGCACCAAATATATTGAAATTATACAACATACTTCTAAATAACCTAAGGATCAAATAATAAGTCACAAGAGAAATTAGAAAATATTTCCAATTGATTGACAAGGAAAATACAATGCAACAAATTTTGTGGGGCGTAGTGAAAGAAACGCTTAAAGGGAAATTTGTAGCCTTAAATGATTATATGAGATTGAAAATTTTTAAAATCAGTGAAAACAGAGTGACATCAGCAAACATGCCAGAGATGGTAGCTCCAAGTTTTCCTCCACAAAAACACTGAAAAACTAGTGAAAACTTCCAGAATCAAATGGAAGAACTCTGGGAAATAGTAAAAGGTTTTACAGCAACAAAACAAATGTTGATCAAGAAAAGGCAACTTTAAGATAGCAGGAAAACTCTGGGCATTTTACCTTGACCTTGCCCCACTTGTTCCTCAGCTCACTAGCAGTCTTAAGTATAACAGCCTATGTTCCCAGGGTGGGACCTTTGTCCCTGGCTCTGGAGTGATCAGAGCAGACCTTATTCTCAAAGAACAGTGTTTTATTTCTACCTGCCTTGGGGCTACCTGAAGGAATGATGCACGGCACCTATCTTTGTTTCTTCCAACTCAGAATTGTCTCCAGGCAGAAAAGTGTCAGAGAAGGCATTCCTAGAAAACATTGCAAGGCAAATGAACAACTCACTGCTTCTGTTGCATGGGACAAAAGATTATAGTTGAGGCAAACAATAGGCATGCATGGGAGGAAAAGCTGGGAAGAGAATTTCTTTTGGAAATTAGGGCACTGAAAAGCACTTGCATATACAAAGAATTTAGAGAGCCACACACATACCCACAGTAACATGCTCGCTTGGAAAAATCCAAGACCCTAAGCTTTTACCTCTGGCTGTTCCTTATGCTCAGCACAAGCAAGAACTAACGCTAAGGCATAGTTGTAAATAGTCTGGCTAAGCACTGAGGGAGTGCCACAACATAGAGCCAATCCACAGAGAATGGTAGAATTGTTTTGCTTTTTTTCCCCTTTTCTTTCTTTTTGTTCTTTCCTTTTTTTTATGGGGGGGGGGCGGAAATCCAAGTATTCAAGGAAATTTCTGTCAAAACACTAGCTGAACACGAGCTTAAGGAACAGAGACTTCAGACACCACACATGACAAAAACTAGTTTACAAAAAATATTTTACAAAAATTAGAAAAGTCATTAAGCAACCAACTACAACCCCCAGCAAACAATGAAAACATACCCTGAGAAGGGTGAAGAATATGACTTCCAGATTTACCACATTATAATATTCAAATGTTTTAAGGACTAGAATGTTATAAATCATTCTCCTATGAAATATTTTTCATCCAATATCTCAGGAATGATCAACACCAGGAGTAGGTATTCCTAATAGACTGGACGAGGAAAAATTTAGAGGAGAAATACAAGTTTCTGTCTGTTAGCCATACATAACTAACATTATGTTGTAGGGAAGCAAGAATTCTAGGGATGGTCGTGTTGTTGTAACACAAACCATAGGCAGAGAACTAAATGATTTCATTACAGACCATAACTTAACATAGTAATAGGATTCCAAGAACATTAATGACTCAACAACCTAATAGGTGCTCCTTCACTCAGCAGATGGCTAAAGAACAAAGGTGTACCTTGGCAAACATTCCCATAATTGAGCTCTCATCCATTTTAAATCTAGATAAGGCTGAGATATGAATGAGTTAGAGACCCAGTATATCATACCACTAAATCTTATTAGCAGAGTTCTAAAATGGGAAAATAAATACATTTATTTAGTATAGTACCTGTTATTGTCTAGTTGATGACTCTTCTCCTTGATGAATACTTTTAAGAGTCCATTAAAAGAATTCCTACATTAAGACAAATCTATTGTCAGCAATTTTTCCCTGTGAAGTTGTAAAAAATTTTTTCTTAATGACATCTTATTAATTCTTATTACACATCTGAGTATATTTGATGAGTAAAGAGGGAGTTAAATTAATGTTTATGATTCTTACAAAGGTTGCTACTATTTCTTCATTGAATCAGCACTTGGCAAAATCCTACTTATTTACTACTTTAAACAACTTCCTTCAGGGTACACGTTCTAGTGCTCTTTATTACTTTTATTTATGAAATACATTTGTAAGAACATTTCCATTGTGTCTACATTTTCTTCATCCTTAATATAATGTCATAGTGAATACAGTTTTCCTGAATCAGTGAGGAACTATTTCACTCCTTTGCAACACAGTTTATCTTCATATGTGGCCAGAGCAGGACATCTCTTTGGAATGTCCTCATTACCAGGGCAGGAATAGAGACGCAGACGAAGAGAACAGACATGTGGACACAGCGGGGGAAGGGGAGGGTGGGACGAATTGGGAGATTAGGATTGAAATATATAGACTACCATGTGTAAAATAGATAGCTAGTGGGAACATGCTATAAAGCACAGGAAGCTCAGCTCGGTGCTCTGTGATGACCTAGATGGGTGGGATGGGGGGGGTGGGAGGGAGGTCCAAGAGGGAAGGGATATAGGTATACATGTAGCTGATTCACTTCATTGTACAGCATAAACTAATACAACATTGTAAAGCAATTATACTCTAATAAAAAAAATTTTTAAAAAGGAAAAATAATTGCTGCTGGATAGAAAAATAGATAAATATCTATCCATATCTATGCTTGTCAAGCTGAAACCCTTGAAGTCATTGGCCAGAATGACTAAGGCAAGTCACAGACCCAAGACACTCTAGTAAGTTTATTAAAAATAAACATATTGAAAGCATAACCTAGCACATTGCCCAGATGGGGATAATAGGAGTCAACTCCTTTATAGCCAGTAGATGAAATTAATTAATGTCTGCTTTGATATTAACCATTTAAATAATATTTATTCTTGCCTCTTATTGATATATACAGAAATCATTATCCAATATGCCAACCTGCTCTTAGCACACGCCTTATTGCCATATTACTTGTTTCTCAAGCAAGTTAAATTGCAGTACAATAAGGCAACTCATTTATAAACTCACTCAAAATGTTTTGATTTTTATTCATCCTGTGTTCATGTCCTTGTTCCTCTTTTCTTACACATATTGGGCATGTCTGACCTCCCCCACACTCACTCACAATGTTTTCTGTGTAGCTCTGTGTATTAATTATTGCTAACACATGCAAACATACATGCACAAAAACATAATATCCTATCTATTGTCATCTCTACCTATCCCTATTGTTTTTCTAGTTTTATTTCTGTTTCAATTCAAGCCAGAGATATTTTACTTACCTATTCTAGCCATCAGTCAGGCAAGTCTACTCTGTTGAGTTACTCCTTTTCTCTGTGTCATCCCTTTCCTCAGATAGTTGCTTGTTGCCCCCTTCCAAAAACATCCCTCCATTATGCTGTCTTCTGCAACTTCTCTAAAAGCTTCTTGATTCTCATTTTAACTCTTTACCTCAGGACTGGCCTGCTCCTTTTCCAGTTCAGCCCCAAGAAAGCCAAAGGGAATTTCGTTCTCAAGAGGGATCTGGTTCAGGGGTCAGTAAACCAGGGCCTTTGGGTCAAATCCAGTTCATATCCTGTTTTTGCACAGCTCATGAGCTAGGAATAGTTTTTATATCTTTAAATGGTTGGAAAGAAAGTCAAAAGAAAATAATGGTCATGACATATGAAAATTGTATGAAATTCAAATTTCAGTGTCCATAAATAAAGTGCTAGTGGAATCTAGCCATGCCCATTCAGACATTTTGTCTACGGCTGCTTTTGCACTACGACAGCAGACTAAAAACCTGCAATAGAAACCGGATAGCCTACAAAGCCTGAAATATTAATTACATAGAAAAAGTTTGCCAACCCCGATCTAGATCAGACCTCTGAGTATTACAAAAATGTGAACTGTTGTTCACAGAAGTTAAATGATTTTCCCAAGGTCATGATAATTTATTTCTGAGAAAGGGCAGGAACTTCGATTCCTTCATTCACTGACTGGCAGTCTCCTCATGGTATGATATGCAGCCCTCTTGTTTAAAATATATAGTTAATCTTGTAACTGAAAAATGAGGGGAAATACAACTTTTCCTGAGGTCTACTACATTTCCAATATTAGTCAGTTATAAAAGACACCACATAGGAGATCAACATTTAGATGACTACTGAAACAAGGATTATTGCACAATGCATAATTAATTTGGTAGCAAAGATTATATATACCTTCACTAACCAATGGATTTTTTTTAAAAAAATCAACGTTTTTTCTGGTTAGGCAGAGTTGCATTAATACTCAGTCTACTCTATAGTGATGCATTTAACATGTTATTTTTATATACACATATATTCTTAGAAGAAGATGAGAACAGTTCTCTGAGATAGTTTGTTATCTTGCTTTTAAACGAAGAAAAATACGTTCTGCTGCCGAGATGTTTCCCACGTGTTCCACCTGTGTCAGGATAAATAATTGTTTGATCAAAATAGCAGCTGTCTATGTGCCCCTGGCTGAGGAGCTGATTAGTGAATTCTTATTAGTAGTTACAACTCTAGAGCAATCCAGCAGCCTTTCGACATCCTTGCCCTGATCACCTACCTCCTTCCCCTAACTTCACCTTGGCAGTGACTCCTGTGTCTCCTCCAGGCATCTACAGACCTGTAGGGAGACAGAGGTTAAGAGCAGGGATTGCAGCAGTCCCCTGTTTATTCTCTCCCAGACAAAAGGAACAAGAAACTTCAAACAAAATGCTCTAATTGTCGTTCTGTAACTGTATTCCAAATTTCTATTTCTGCCTTTGGTGAAAATACTGCTCTCCTACTGTATCTGTGAAAGGGGAAGGAGTCCTCTGCCATCCTCTTCTGAGCCTATCCACGCTGCTACAGCTTCTCACACCAGTTAGCTCTCCACGGGCCTCTGATCACTGCATTTTTGACCAGCTCCCTTGGAGCAGTGGCATTATTGCTGCCTTGGCTTCAGTGGAGAGCATGTACCCTTCATGCTCTCCACCCTTCAATGGACAACACTACCCTTTACTATCTGCCCCCTTGATTCCCTACGACACCATTAAGCCAGTGTGTAGCTGTGATCTGAGGTTACAGGCATAACTAGAGAGAGTAGGTGGGTAATAGATATGGGAGGAGAATCCAACTGTAAATATGACTGTTGCCAGAGTCCAAGGAAAAGCATGATGTCACAAACCAGTTCACAGACCTGCTCCTCATCTTGTTCCACCTCTCAAGAAGAGAACCCCTCTATCAGATATTCAGAGAATAAATTTTCCTATCACTTTAGAAAAATAACTACCAGTACCAACACATATGGGATACATCTGGGGTCTTTTCTGCTTTTCCTTATTAGGGAAATACATAGGGTTAAATAATAAGAGAGCATTGGCTGGGGCTTTGGTAAGAAATGCCTGATGTTGAATTCCCAAAAGTACCATCAGACAGCCTGTTAGTAAAGACAAACTAAGTTTACTCCAACTCAGTGTAGTGAGCTAGTCAGAGTCTTCTTGGCAGTATCTCAGAAGGAGAACATCTAGAAGGTTTGAGGTCTAGGCAGATCCCTTTTTTGGCAGTACCATGAGGTATGCAGGATCTTAGTTCCCTGACCAGGGATAGAACCCACACCTCCTGCAGTGGAAGCACGAAGTCTTAACTGCTGGACTGCCAGGGAAGTCCTTAGGCAGATCTTTGAAGGCAGGGAAATGATTAGGACTGGACAACATTTGTGATACAACAGTTTAGGATTGTTGGATACAGGGAGGTGAGGGTTCTGAAGTGATAAGTAAAACTGTTGTTTAATAAACTATTTCCTTACTCAGGTGAGCAGTGTTATCTCTGATAAATTAATTGGTAGGAATTTCTTAAAGCCAATAGTAAAATTATTTATTGGTTTAGTGTTGTCCTTTCCTTCCCCATCCTTTCCCCAAAGAAAACAACTAAGTCATATTGACATAGCTGTTTTTAGTCAGTAGGATGATCTTTAATACTCATAGTAGTGGAAAATGCCAGGTGTGGTGTTGACAATCCAAATTTGTGGATTGGTGGTGTTTCCAATGGTGTAAGCAAACATACACACAAACATCTACATCTCCCAAGAACAAACATTAATTTTCAGAGGTGGTATAGCTATGATACTCAGAAAGGAAGAGAACCACTTTTTCTCAGGTAATACTATTTTTAAAGATTTTCCCTAACCACAGTGAAGATAGAGAGTCACATTATCACCTAGATTCGTTTGATTCTCTATTTTATCTCTAGATCAGCCTAAGAGATTTCCTGGTTCATACCGTTACTAGTAGGGAGACTCTAGCCGAGTACCTTGTCAAAAACAGAAACATCTACTCCTGAAAACTCCTAGAAAGAACTTTGAAATTAAAATTTCACTTTACCAATGGGTCAGGACTAATTCACTAATATTTGAAAAATGAGAATAAATCACATAAGCTTTTATTATATCTAAGTTAAAGCTAATCACTAGGTGTGGTAGTTCTAGATAAATAATTTGCAAATAATTGTGTATCTCTTCTCCTTTCCTTTATCTTCTATAAAAATGACTGTAGCTATGCTTAAAATAGTCTAACTTTGAGAATTTATTGAAGAAATATTTAAGCTAAATTTAATCAACTTGATACTGATTGCTGTACAGTATTTTAATTTCAGTAAAATGAGAATGAGAATGTTGAATTAAATCTTTATGGTGCTTTTAGCAAGCAAAACTTGTTCATTCATTCATTCAACAAATATTTATGTATTGATATGTATTATTTTTTACTAGGCACTAGGGTAGGTACAAGGGCTTTAAAAAATGGGATAAATGATACAATTACTTTTGAGTAACTTTCAGCCAATAAGTTAGATGCACAAACTCTTGTAGTACAACCTGATAACCTAATCATGCTTACATAAATGTGTTTCAGGAAGATCCAAATCTATTCTATGTCGAGTTTGAATAAAGAGGAGCCAGGTTATGGGACTGTAGTGGATTTGACCGCCTACTATGCTCAGAGCACTTTGTTATTAAAACATCACAGTAGCCTATAAGAAATGCATTGTTATCTCAATTTTATTTTATAAGTGAGGAAATGTATGCTTAGAAACATTAGGAATCCCCAAGGGCCCACAACTAGCAGGCAGCTAAGCCTGATTTGGATCCCAGCTCTTCTTGGCTCTAAATCATTTACTATTTCCAGCACACTGAGCTGAAGCTCCAAAAAACAAAGATCAGAATTCTAAATTTGAGGCAGGAGGTATCCGTAAATTATTCCAGGAACTGAATGAGGAGAATGAAAAAATGAAAGTAAAATTTAGGAAAAGTAATCCGAGAGGTATGTTAAGGAGGACGGAAGTTGATGTAGAAGCAGAGAACCAACCAGCTGACTGAGGTACCAACGTGGAAAGGGCTTAGTCTTGAATGGTAATAGCTAATAAGAATTAACCAATTACTACGTACCACTTTCTGTGCTAGGCATTTTAATGATAACAGATTTCCTAATTAAGTGCATTAACATGGTAATGTTATTTAGGCAAAATTATGGCAATGTTTTCTTTCATGTGTCTCAAGAAATAATCACCCGTATGATACTAATTAAACAAAACTGGGGCTGGGATTTTATATTTTAAGTTATATATGTTATTTAGGTTTTTATTAGACTATTGATATAACAATCTAATTGGTTAATATTCATATTTTAATGGATTGGCAAATAATATTTAGAAAAAAATTAGAAATTTTTTCCCTTAGAAACATGGTTTTACATTCTTTCCTTAAAATGGCAGAGCATTATTAGAATAGTATGATCATTTCATAACTCCTACTTATAAAACGACTACCACGTGCCAAGAATATTCAATATATCGTTGCATGCTATCCTGTCTGCAACATAGAAGAACTTTAATAAACATTAATTGACTTAACCTTCACAAGAATGCTATGATTCAGGTTACACTTTCATCCACTTTAAAGGAAGCCTATAAAAGTAAGATTATATAAGCCTAAGAAAGGTTATATGACTTGCATAAGGTTTACTGTCTGGGAAATAGCAGGGCTTGGATCAGACTTGAAGTTTATTTGAGAGTGGCCTGTGCCCATGTTGTTCCCACTGTCTCTTGAATCCTTGATCACTCAGTGAGAATTTAAAACAAATATAGGGAAAAAACCAAAAAAACAACAACAAAAAATATGGACACAGTAAGTCCCCTACATATGAACCTTCAAGTTGAGAACTTTCAAAGATGCAAACGTGCATTCACATGTCCAATCACACAAGTTAGTTCACGTGAACTTTCAAAGATGCAAACGTGCATTCACATGTCCAATCACACAAGTTAGTTCACGTGTTTGGTGTACATTGTCACTTGCACCCTCTACAAGTGGCTGTGTTTTGTGTGCATCCTCTACAAGTGGCTGTGTTTTGTGTGCATCCTCTACAAGTGGTTGTGCTTTTGTGCACTTTACTGTACAGTACTGTTTAGAGTACAGTAGTACGGTATCTTTATTTCAAGCCCAGGATGTCCGGAAGCAAGCATAAAAGCAGCGGTGATGTAGCTGGTACTGGTAAGAAGTGCCAAGCTATAAAGACTGTGTTTGTTGGACTTATGAACAAATTGGACTTAGGAATGTGCTCTCGGAATGGAACTCGTTCGTATATAGGGGACTTACTGTATTTCCACTTAATTTTAAATGAGTGGATCTGATGGAATAGTGGAAATTATCTGGTATGTCCATACTCCCTTTGCTTTCTCAGCACTTGTGAAGGTGAAGTGAGAGAATTAACACAGTCACGCTATACAGGAATTTTTCTAACTTCAACATTAGTTGAAATTTATAACGGTAATTTTTAGAGTATGTTTTTATTTGGCTGTCCAAAAAAAAATTTGATGGAAAAATCCCTTCTCTCTCTTGTTTTTATCATAGTTTATTTCCACATAACAGCATAACAAAATAATCTTTCCCTTTAGGGTTTTTGTCCGGAAATTCCATGAGGACTGTCTGACCTTGCAGTTCACAAGGTTAATGATTCAACTATAATTTATTAAAGTTAATTAGCTGTACTTTAATGCCTCTTGAAAGGCGTTGCATGGCTTTCTCACACTTCAATAGTCCAATAATACAGAGCTATACTAAAGTAAGCATATCTGGCTCACCTATGTTTTTTTGTTTTATATTTTTCTTTTTATAATTTCTTAAGTTGGAATTTTCACCTTTTCTTTTCTCTCTTAATATAAACCAGTACATTTTCTTCAATGTATTGCTTTTGCTGCACCTAGTTTTGTTGTGGTGTGTTTTATTATTCAGTTTTAGCTACTTTCTAGTTTCTAGAATGATTTCATATTTAATCTATGTATTATTTACAAGTGTGTTTCTATATTTCTAAATGTATGGGATTTTTAATTTATCTGGTCATTAAATTCTAGCTTAATTGCCTTTGCAGTCAAAGAGAGTAGTCTGCACATTATATATGCATTGAAAATTGTTGAGGCTTATTTTATGTCCTAGTATATGATTTTTTTAAAATTTCCGTGTGTGGTCAAGAAGGACATGTATTCTCATTGCTAGATGTAGATTTTGATATATGTCTATTAGGTCAAGCTTATTGTGTAGTTTTGTTGAGATTTTCTAAATCCTTGTTAATGTTTTCATCTGTGTAGCCTATCAATAATTGAGACGTATCTGAAATCTTTCAACATGAAAGTAGATTTGCAATTACTTCCTTTAGTTTAACCCATTAATCCTCATATGTTTTGGGACTATTTGTATTAGATGCATATCTGTTTAGAGATGTTATATTGGTGAGAGATGTTATATATTTTCTCTTAATGTAGTAACTGTCTCTATTCCTCATGGTGCTTTTTGTCTTAGTTTTTTGTTTGATATTAATATAACCATGTCTACTTTTTCAGGATAATTTGTCTGACATATTTCCCATTTGCCAAATAAGAATTTTATTGTGATTTCCTGCCCATTCTTCTTCACTACACATTAGGTGTGTGTTTTGGTGGCAGTAGGTAACCTGTTATTTTAGTTCATAACTTCTGGACCAAGAAGAACTGCAGATGGATCTGAGGGAGCAAGCTGTTTATCATCTAGATATCCTGGACTTTATGATAGTTGTAGCAACTGGAAGGAACCTGGGATTCTTTTTTGGGTGTTCTCTGGAAGGAAGGGAGAAACATATTTGCGGACCAGAAGAGCAGCTCAGCCATAGAGAACAGTTCAAACATTTTCTTTTACTCCTTAGCATAAAAATTGACCATATTTCAGTCTCCCCTGAAGTTAGAAGGCTGCGAAAATGCATTCAGGACAATGGAATGTGAGCAAACAGAATGTAAGCCACTACAAACTCCCCTAAAGTCTCCCTTGGTAGCCTGCATGCTGTCTGTTTTCTGCCTGCCTGCTGGCTGGAAAGAGAAGAGTCGCTGGAGAATTCCACACAACTGAATGGAACCTGGGCCCAGAACAACTGTGTGGAACACAATTTTCCTCCTGCTGCTTCTTTCTCAACCCACTCCCTCCACTCTCTAAAGATCTACTTTGGATTTTAATGTCAGCAAGAAAAAAATTATATTAAGCCACTGAGATTTGGACTTTGCTTGTTATTGCAAGGCACAAGGCAACCCAACACCCTGCATTTAGCTGCATTAATTTTCCCAGTGGGTGATCACTGTCTTTTAACTGGCAAGTTTAGTTTATTAACATGTATTTTGAATTTTGGTATATTTAGATTGGTTTTGCCAATCTTAGTTTATAATTTGTCTCACACCTTACATTTCTTTTTAAACTCTTCTTACTGCTTTCTTTGTATTAAAAAATCTAAATATTCTCTCTAAAAATACAAAAACATTCTCTTATGTTTATATTATGTTGGTCTCTCACTTCCCAACACTCATCTTGATGGTTGTCCAGAATTTTGTTTCTGGGTTCTTATGAGTTCTTATGGGTTTACTGTTTCTCTTTTTTGGTCTTATTTTTTTAATTATGAATTTTATCTAGCTATTTAATCATTTTAATTAGCATATTTATTAGAGCATCTCTGAGGCTTTTTTCTCTTCATATTGAGTACTTCCTCAAAAGTGTTTTTAATGTGAATTTTTGTGAGGCAAAGCTTCCTAGTCCTTTTATGCTTAACAAGGTTTTAACAGTACCCTCACTTTCAAGTGATAGTTTGGTTGGATATAAATTCTAGATTGAAAGTTCTTTTTCTGTAATACTTTAAAGGTATTACTCCATTGTTTTCTTGCATCTCCTTTTTTTCCTTTAAATGTGATCTCTTTTTTTACAGAAAACTTTAGAATTTTTCAATACTCTTAATTTTTACTATATCTAGATGTAGCTTTTCTTTATATTTCCTTTTGGTATACAGTGGATCTCTTTAACCTAAGACCTTTCATTTTTCTTTAGTTCTGAGAAGTTTCTCTTCATTATTTAAAAAAAAATTTACCTTCTCCCATTTTTTTCCTTTCTGTGATCCCTGTTATATGGATATTAATATTTCTCCATATAGGTTCCATATTTGTTAACATTTTCTTTCTCCTTATCTACTCTCTTCTGGGAGAATTGCTCAGTCTGATCTTCCAGCTTTCTTATTCCTTTTTTGTCTGCATCATTCTATTTTTTAAAATCTATTATGTTTTTCATTTCATATCTAATATTGTATACCTAATATTTTTCACATCTAATATTGCCAATTGATTTTCTTAATAGTGTCTATTCTTTTCATATTGTTATCTTCCTAAACCGCGAGTGTTTATTATACCTATTTTAAATTCTCTATTTAGGAACTTCTCTGGCAGTCCAGTGGTTAGGACTCTGTGCTTCCACCGCAGGGGGCCCGGGTTCCATCCCTGGTCAGGGAACTAAGATCCCACAAGCCGTGGGGCATGGCCTAATAAATACATAAAATTATTTACTTAAAAACACCTGTTTCTGTTGATAACTGTAAAAAGTTAATATTTTAAAATTTTGAAATAAAAATATACTCCCTAGACATCACTTTATTTTGAATGGTCAACTCATGTTCCTCTGGGTATATTGGCTACTCTGTCCAAGAATGCATATTTGGGGAACATGAAAGACCTAAATCTATGACAATCCAGATGAGCTGAAGGAGAGAATAGGGGGAAGGACTCAGGGTGGAGAGCCCCAGGACCAGGAAACCACACTTCATCAGTCCTATTCACCACCAACCTTTGGGACAGGGCTTTACTCCCAGCCTCTTTTAATCGCTCCCAGGGAGAGGCAGCACTAACAGAGGTATTCTTTTAATTTGTGATGCAGCACTGCTGAGTAGTTGGATGGAGAGAGGTGGGGCAGTTAGCTCTGGCCTAGTCAGTACCCACTGTCTTTGACTCCTCTCTCCAGCTGGGCCTGTGTCATTGGTCAGATTTTACCCCTAAGGATTCCTGTATCAGATGACTGAGCCTCTGCCACTAAGTCCTGAGGCGAGGCATAGACATTTTAACTGCCCAAGGCAACATGAGGATGGTGGTAGTGAGTAGCATGGTGGATAAAATGTTCAAAAGCAGAACTCAAACTCTTCTTCCTAAATTATCCTCCCATTACCAGCTGCAGTCTCCTTCTTCCCCAGGCCATAGCTACTATCATTCCCCTCCACACACATACCATTCTAAGTAGTACACTCTCTCCTCATCAATTACTCAGTTTTATTTTTCATAGGTTTTTGACATGTCTTTATATTCTGTTAGGGTTGATCTTGGGGAAGGGAACAATTAGCGCATGTTAATTGAGTATCCTAACAAAACCCAACCTACAAAAAACTTTACTTTCTACTTCTACTCTATCATTCTATAATAATGTTTAAACTTTTAATAATGAAAAAAAGCACTTCTAAATTAGATCAGCACCTGTCAATAATTACTTGATACATATTAGCTAATCACATAATAGTCTTATAGCTGAATTTAAAAATGTTTTAAATACCTTGCTCTCTAATGAGGTTCAAAGTTTAAGAAAAAAGGTCTTATGTAAATACTGTACCTGCAACAAATATCTACAACTAGTTCAAGAACTAAATTTTTTTTTCCTTTTTTAATTGGAGTATAGTTGACTTACAATGTTGTGTTAGTTTCAGGTGTACAGCAAAGTGATGCAGTTATACATGTACATATATTCATTCTTTTTCAGATTCTTTTCTCATATAGGTTATCACAAAGTACTGAGTAGAGTTCCCTGTGCTATACAGTAGGTTCTTGTTGGTTCTCTATCTTATATGCAGTACTGCGTGTGTGAAGAACTATATTCTTTAATCTATCACCTACAAGTCCTTCTACTACGTCAGTACTGTATAAGCTTCCTGAAAATGGCGTCATGAAACATGGCTCGTTCCATGACACTGAAGTGAATCTCGACACTGCATGAACTCTTGTGTTGGGCAGGGAGATATAAAGCTGAAGAAAAACTGGCTGTCAAAATATTAAAGCAGGTGGGCCAGGAGCATCACCTCAGGAAAAGTGATTTAACTGTGGATAGATGGGAATAAGTGACTGATAAACTAACTCCTTGTGTGGCTCTAATGATTATGACTGCTTCTTTTATGCAAAAGTTTCAAGCCAAATGTTCAATTAAGTGTTAATTTGCCAAATGCAACAGATTTTTCCTTTTAACCACCCTAGTTTTTAGCTGCCAATGGGATTATCCAAGTACACTCAGGGTGAAGTGTGTTTAAGACCTAAATTTTCTCTTTAGTCACACCCTCTCAATTAATTAAATCAGTGGCCTCATTTTTTGGAGATAAAATACAAACCGTTGCAAAGTAAAATGTATTACTTTGGATCACAATTTTAAAAAGAAAACGATCAACTGGTACAGATAACTGCACACTCTCAAAAATGCTTGGCAAAACTTAAGAATACAGGATAAGGTTGCTGAATATAGAATCACTGTGTAGAGATATTACTAACTGCCTTCTCCCAATTTTCTTTCCTTCTTCCCTACTTGAATAGGGAAACAATGCACCTAGTAAAAAGAAAAAGAAAAAGACACACTTCTCTGCTTCCCTTGAAGCTAGAAGTGTCTATTGTGATGGATTTCTGAGCAGAGATACAAGCAGAATTCATACTGTGGAGCTGCAGGGAAAGCCGTTAAGTGAGCCAGATCTCTTGGCCTCATTTTTTGTCTGTTTCCCTCTGTTGTTCTTCCCTTGCATACACAGAAGCATGCTTTGAGATACAAGAGTCATCTTCAGACCACAAGGGTAAATATCACAAAGATTAAAAAGAGACACACAAAGAGCCTGGGTTCCTGTTGGCATCCTTAAGCCACAATGTAATTCATCCAATAAAAAAGTAACAGGTATTAAAAGAAGAAAAAATATATGATTAATAACTTGCAGAGAAAAAAACTCAATGGAAAACCCACAAAAACTTAGGCAATACAATTAAAACATAAGGATATTAAGGCTGCTCTTACAAATATGCACCATATGTTCAAGAAAGTAAGGGAAATAGAATTGTAATAAGGAGATAAATGGAAGGTGTAAAAAGATCCAAAGTAGGAAGATATTAATAGCAGATTAGACAATGCAGGAGAAAATATTAATGATGTTGAAGATATAGCATAGAAACATTTCAAAGTGAAGCAAGAAATAAAAATGTAACTTCAGGGATTAAACAGAGCATCAGTGACATGTGGACAATATCAAGTAATCTAATCTAAATATAATTGGAGTTCTATTAAAGGAGGAATGTATGGGAAAGATAGTTGAAGAAATAATGCTCAAAATTTTCTAAATTTGAAACAAAATATAAACCCATAGGTTCAAGAAGTTCAACACACCCCAAGTAGTATTAACACAAAGAAAATTCCACCAAGGCCCATCACAAATTGCTTAAAACCAGTATTGAACAGAAATTCTTAAAAGCAGCCAGAGGAAAACATCATTTCATACAGAGAAAACACAGATAATCAAAAACCATGCAAGCCAAAAGAAAATGAAAAATAATTTTAAAATATTTAAGGAAAAAAAGAAAATAAAAAAATTTCACCCAGGGCTTCCCTGGTGGTGCAGTGGTTGAGAATCTGCCTGCCAATGCAGGGGACACGGGTTCGAGCCCTGGTCTGGGAAGATCCCACATGCCGCGGAGCAACTGGGCCCGTGAGCCACAACTACTGAGCCTGCGCGTCTGGAGCCTGTGCCCTGCAACGGGAGGGGCTGCGATAGTGAGAGGCCCACGCACCGCGATAAAGAGTGGCCCCCGCTTGCCGCAACTAGAGAAAGCCCTCGCATGAAACGAAGACCCAACACAACTAAAAATAAATAAATAAAAATTAAAAAAAAAAAATTTCACCCAGAATTCTTTAACCAGAAAAATATATTTCAAAAATGAAGTGGAAATAAAACATTCTTCATACAAACAAAAGTTGTAAGAATTAACCTCTAGCACATATGCACTACAACATATTATAGAAAGTTCCTTAGTATATGAGTTTACTAGGGTTCCCATAACAAAATACCATAGACTGGGTGGCTTAATCAACAGAAATTCATTTTTTCAGTTTTGGAGACTGGAAGTCCTAGATCAAGGTATCATTATGTTTGCTTTCTCCTGAGGCATTTCCCGTTTGCTTGCAGATGCTACTTTCTCACTGTGTTCTAACATGGCCTTTTCTCTGTGTGTGCACAAATACAGTCACATTCTGAGACATTTTGGGGGCTAGGACTTCACATATGAAATGAGCAGGGAGGGACACAATTCAGTCTGTAACACTTAGGGAATAGGAAAATGTTACCAGAGTGAAACTGGAATCTACACACACATACCACAAATATTAAAAATTTACTGTGCACTCTATAACATATGTAGAAATAAAAAGTATGACAATGATACCACAATATAGGAGAAAATTAAAAATATACTATTATGAGGTTCTTATCACTTCTAAGTGAAGTAATATTATATGAAGATAGATAATATACAGTTATTATAATGTCAGCTATTGAGCAACCACTAAAAAATAAAAAAGATAAAGGGAGCCACTTGTAATGATAAAATGGAACTATAAAATATATTAAATCTAAAAGTGAAGCAAAGATAAAAAAGGAACAAAGAATAAGACAATAGCCAGATAGTAGATTTAAATCTAATAATAATTATATTAAATATAAATGGTCTAAATACAATTATAAAGCAGAGATTCTCAGATTGAATGAAAGTGCCAGACATAACTGTTATTCACACACAAAAATTACTCTGGACAGATGGGTTAAAAATAAAAGGGTGGCCAATGATATACATGCAAATATGGGGTCGGGGGGGAAAGGTGGGAAATTTCTGCTTCCAAAGAAAGAGTAACAGGGACTGGATTTACCATACCACCTGAAACTTCTAAAAGAAATAATAATGCTTTTCAGACATTGAACATGAAAAACTTCAGGACACTGATTCCTGACAATGGGGCAACAAATGAGGTAAGCCTTAGGATTACTGTAGGTTACTGCCTGAAGAGAATTTCCATACCACAGAGTGGGAAACCAGAAGACTCCAGCAGTCTGAGTTTAAGAGATAAAACTGGAAGTCTAAGTGCAGAGGCAGCAAGAGGTCTAGAATTCACCCCGAAGGAGACAGAAGAGTAGATAGATGTAGAAAGCATGCCACGAGACCTGCTGAGAAACCCACAAAAGTCTTCAGTTGAATTCTGATCAGTGCGTATGTGTGAAGATCTCAAATTAAATGGACAAAATGAACCGTCCTGTAAATGTTAATCCCTTTTCCCCAACCACCCTTGTATTGCTTAATGAGTCCTAAAGTTTGTGGAAGAAGTGCTTATGGTGGCAGAGATATATGCTATTCATGGGCTCAAGAACATAGACACTTGTTCATCAAGATTGATATGGCTGTAGTCAGGGCTAAGTGCTCAGCCTGCAAACAGCAGAAACTATACCCAAGGGGAACCAACTAGACCGCGGGTGAATGATTGATTGTACTGGATCTTTTCTAATACAGACGGACAGAGAAATGGTTTTACTGAGATGGTCATGGATTCTGGCTGTCAATAGGCAATCTCCATCCATAGTCCTCCTGCCAGAAATACCATCTGTGGACTTACAGAAAGCCTCATCCATTTGCCATGGTATTTCAGCAACATCAGATAACCAAGCCAATCTTTTACAGAAGAAGTGTAGCAATGGGCTCACACCCATGGAATTTGGTAGACTTACTAAATTCCCCAATACCTAGTATTAATCTACTTCATTTGGTAGAATAGCCTACTCATGTTCAGCAGTTGTACCAGTTGGGAGACAGCAAAATGGAAAAACCAAGATTAAAATATTGGGAAAAGGTCTGTATTAGACATCTGTGGAGGAATAATCCTTATAAATTTCAGATATGCTCCTACAGGATTCAATATATGCCCTAAACCAGCAACCCGTATATAAGTGCCATTTTCTCCTTCAGAATTCTTAAATCCAGGATGACAGAGCATTGATAAAACTCAGGTACACAAGGGTAAATAGTTTTTCCGAGGACAGACAGCAATTAAGTTGAGGCACTGGGGTACAAACCTGAAACTGCTCATAGTCCAATCTCTTAACTGGATCTCTGAAATTATATTTACTCATTCATCTACCTTTATTACCATTTATTTATGTAAGACCTATTTAACTTGTTTCAAAGGCCATCATTAATCCTTTTATAAAGAAATATCCTTGCTTTTGATTAGGTGATCAATAATTGTTCTTCTGATTTGGCTTTAATAACTACTGTGACTCCTAGTCTTGTTTGTCACAAATTAGAGATACATCTGTATAGACAAACAGCTATTTTGCTTTTAATGATGCCTTGAATATGCTGAGGAAAGTGAAACTTTGAAAAGCTATCTTTTAGATCTATTAGCTATAATTGATGTTTTTAGAGTAGTAAGACCTGTGTGCTGAAATGTCGGATTTTAGGCATTGTTCAGTTGCCAGAATTTTATTAATGATAACTTTAGCAACTGTATCTCTGACATTAAACAGCCTTTCTTTGTACTTTGAAATTATCAAACATGTACCTGAAAGTGATGGTTTGATTGTAACTATATTAACAAAATTAACAAATGTAATTACTCAAGGGAAAATTGATTATAGATCATTGGCCATTTTTACTTATAGGCTACTTTTCTTAAATGTTTCATCCTATAAGTGAAAATGTAACAGTAGTTACTCTATTATGTAACAAAGTCGTCATGTTCTCAAACTCATGGCTTATGGCCAAGAACAATGCCAGGCACATAGCAGATGTTCAATAATTTTTAAGTAAATAAATGAATGGCTCATATCTTTTATAATGATTCTCATTTTCTCATTTAGATAAGAAGCAGGTGTTATTCCGTTTCTGCTTAAGATTGTTCCATCAAAACGGGTCACTTCTAAATGTAAGGCCAGACACTATCAAACTCTTAGAGGGAAACATAGGCAGAACACTCTATGACATAAATCACAGTAAGATTCTTTTTGACCCACCTCCTAGAGAAATGGAAATAAAAACAAAAATAAACAAATGGGACCTAATGAAACTTAAAAGCTTTTGCACAGCAAAGGAAACCATAAACAAGACCAAAAGACAACCCTCAGAATGGGAAAAAATATTTGCAAATGAAGCAACTCACAAAGGATTAATCTCCAAAATTTACAAGCAGCTCATGCAGCTCAATATCAAAAAAACAAACAACCCAATCCAAAAATGGGCAGAAGACTTAAATAGACATTTCTCCAAATAATATATACAGATTGCCAACAAACACATGAAAGAATGCTCAACATCATTAATCATTAGAGAAATGCAAAGCAAAACTACAATGAGATATCATCTCATACCAGTCAGAATGGCCATCATCCAAAAATCTACAAACAGTAAATACTGGAGAGGGTGTGGAGAAAAGGGAACCCTCTTGCACTGTTGGGGGGAATGTAAATTGATACAGCCGTTATGGAGAACAGTATGGAGGTTCCTTAAAAAACTAAAACTAGAACTACCATACGACCCAGCAATCCCACTACTGGGCATATACCCTGAGAAAACCATAATTCCAAAAGAGTCATGTACCAAAATGTTCATTGCAGCTCTATTTACAATAGCCAGGACATGGAAGCAAGCTAAGTGTCCATCAATGGATGAATGGATAAAGAAGATGTGGCACATATATCCAATGGAATATCACTCAGCCATAAAAAGAAACAAAATTGAGTTATTTGTAGTGAGGTGGATGGACCTAGAGTCTGTCATACAGAGTGAAGTAAGTCAGAAAGAGAAAAATAAATACCGAATGCTAACACATATATATGGAATCTAAAAAAAATGGTCATGAAGAACCTAGGGGCAAGACGGGAATAAAGACACAGACCTACTAGAGAACAGACATGAGGATACGGGGAAGGGGAAGGGGAAGCTGGGACAAAGTGAGAGAGTGGCATGGACATATATACACTACCAAACGTAAAATAGATAGCTAGTGGGAAGCAGACGCATAGCACAGGGAGATCAGCTCGGTGCTTTGTGAGCACTTAGAGGGGTGGGATAGGGAGGGTGGGAAGGAGGGAGACGCAAGAGGGAAGAGATATGGGGACATATGTATAACTGATTCACTTTGTTATAAAGCAGAAACTAACACACCATTGTAAAGCAATTATACTCCAATAAAGATGTTAAAAAAACAAACAAAAAAACTGGTCACTTACTTTTTAGTAGAACATTCATTACAAAGAATCATTCAGGAAGGCAGCTGCTTCTTTTTGCTGGCTCAAATTTTTATATTACCTAGGAAAAAAAGTTAGCAATATACCAAACTAAAACACTCTTATGGCCAGATCTCTTTAGTTAAACAAAAATTATCTCTAATTCATGTTATATTCAAAATTCACATACTCAAGTAAAGTGTATCTTTTACTTCTTGGATTTTCAAGATAATATCAACCCAATAGTAATGGTGTTCAATAGGAAAGCTCTCACATACAGTACAGGCTGGCATGTGCTCTTTTTCCATCATCTTTAAATTGAAACAGAACGTGAATACATCTTTTGTCTAAGAAATTCACTACCTTAATATGATGGCATTTTCATTTTCGAGTTAGCATGTGTTTTGCTTCCTTTTGGAATTTAAAATTCAGTGAAAGCAAGCCGATTTTTGTTTTTGGCAATAAATCTTGCATAGGAAAATGGAAGAAAAGGCATTTGGGACATAGATAAGGAAGTTCTAGGTTATTTTAAACGTATTGATACCGTCTTTCATTCATCAGGGTGTTTCTTATTATTAGAACAAGCAAAAAAGGTTAACAAAATTAATTTTAAAGTGGATCCCAGCATGTAAAAATGAGAACAAAAAATTAACTAAATAGGTTTTGGATATAGGTTTCTCTATATGGTAGACGGTTTCCGTATGTCTTAATAGAAGTTTCCCTTTACATTTATTAAAAATGACTTAATCCAAAAGGTATTTCCATCATTACAGAACAGTTACATTTTAAGAAAAATTGCTCACTTTTGTAACCTTGAAAAGAATTACATAAGGAGAAATCATATTACAGATTTTTTAAAGCACCTTTGTGCTATTTTTTACTTGTTTAGTAACCTTTGTTTTGATTTAGCAGTATTAATGTAAAGTAGCTGAAACAAGCAGCTAGTAACATAGAAGCAATATCAGGTAAGCCATTTGAGCTTGTTATTAAATGTTAATTGTCTTCTGATCCTTAAACTAGATACCTAAACTGAATAGACCACTATCAGCAAGAGATGCAAGTTATATGAATGCTGTAGGTACCCAAACACAAGTGGATTGTTAAATATTTTATTGCTTTCCTAAGTGTCCTGAAGAATTCTACATAATTTTCCTCATACTCTAAAAGAGGTAGTGTCAAAATGTTTGTCCTGTTATAAATAATCAGAACTTATTTCAAATACAATTTTCCTGAGTGTTTGTCTCAGAAAACTAACCAGAGATTGTATTTTATATATTTTCTTTATGTAAATGAGAACTGGAGGAAATATATTTTTATATTTTTGATAATAAAATATCAATAATCTTCCATTCCAATCTCTTTAACCTATGCATTTTATATTTATGGCAAACTGAACAATTTACTTTTTCCTCTAAATACCCAGCATTCTCATACCTTTGTATATTTGCCTGCATTCTTACTACACTGTTTTCTCCCAACATCTATGTTGCCCAACAAATTCTGTCTCTTCTAGCTGAAATTTCACTCTTCTGTGAAGCTTGCCCTGATCCACATGGATGGAAATTAACTTTCCCTTCTTTGAATTTTCACAGTGCTTTGACACTACTTTTTTGGCATGAGTCTTATTCTGTTGTATTATAATGTAGTTAGCATTTCAGAACTCAAAATTACTCTAATAAACTAAAGAACCTATTGGAAATGAAACCCAACAGGTGAAATTCAAAGTATTCCATTTAGTGGGGAGAAAAAACCCAAGAAGTGAATATAGCACATGTAATAATAAATAATTATGGGACAGTGAATATGAATGGAAAATAGCCAGGCTTTCACATCTGGTTGTGTCTTTTTTATCTTATAATCAGAGAAGTTGATTAAGAAACACCCATTATATAAAGGGGGTCAAAATGCACAAACTTTCAGTTATAAAAAATCTTAGTAATGTACAGCATCATGACTATAGTTAATAATTCTGTATTATATGTTTAAAAGTTGTTGAGAGTAGATCTTAAAAGTTCTCATAACAAGAAAAAAAATTTGTAACTATGTGTGGTAATGGATGTTAATTAGACTTACTGTGGTGATCATTTCACAATATAAACAAATATCAAATCATTATATTATATACCTGAAACTAATATAATGTTATATAACAATTATATCTCAAAAAAATCCCAAAACACATTATGGAAGTTGGGACTTTTGAGGGGAAAAAAAGGGTAATAGGAAACTTTTTCTTAAAGATGTAAAGGTTATTGTGCAACAAATGATGATTCATTTTACTCCAGTGAAGGCAGAAAAATGAAGTACTTTCCTGTGAATTAAGGCTTTTAAACAGTTACTATTTATTAATGGTAGGAAATCCTGGTGTCTTCCTCTTTAGAAATTTTTAGTAAGTATAGAAATCTATTTTTTGAAACATTTAAATGAATTCTGTCTAAAAAGGAAAAGTGACCCTATAAGAGACAATCTTAATAGGTGCGGCCACAACCAACTTTATATTCTTTATTTTATTGACCCTTTCCACACAGAGTCTCAGACCCAATATGGAACTTGAAAAGTACAATAAAGTCCTATACAATTTGAAAGCTAGGAAAATAGTGTCAATTTGCTTATTTGATTAACTAAAGGTTAAACAGAAAGTCTTATGGAAGGTTATGTCACCTTTTTTCACTGTTGAAATTTCTTCCGAAACTTACCAGATCAATTTATATTTCACAGGAAACAGCATTTGAACATAGTTTCATTTTCACAGAAGCTTCAGAAACTTTCAGGGCATAAGGTTTATTAACACTTAAAGCCTTGTATTTTTAGGCATTGTGCATTTGGGTATGATTCTTTTTACATGATGGGGTTAGATATTTTGTGTTCCCTTACAGAGCATGAACCCTATTAACAATCCCATCGTTGTCTTAGGCCACACACACACTCTTCTGTAACAATCCATACTTAAAAGTCAGAGGCTTGCTGCAGATCACTGGATGGGGTCTTCAGTTTTACCCTTTGAGTTGGAGATATTGTCCGTGAATAGGAAAGTCTGGAGATACTATTGACCTGCTTGATTTGGCTTGAGCGTGCACAGTCGGAGTAAATCTGCTGACAGGCTCAGCTTCTCTCACTCATCTGATCTGAGGAGACACTGAGTCAACAGAATAGAATTCCAACAGCTTCCCTACCGCAAAGCTCACGCCCTTCAGGGTGATACCTTTGTCCTCTGGGGCTTATTCAACTGCTTTAGGAAAGTGATAGCCTGAGCAGTAAAATTGGAACAGTGTCCAATATGCAGAGGGGGAAAAAAGAAGTCAGATTTAGCCTAAAACAGTGCAGCATATTTTAAAAAATATATTGATTTTACTTTTATGTTTTGGCATATTTGTGTAAAATTAAACCTTCTTTGGAACATATTTTACTGCAATATTGTTTTAGGATATCCGACTCCTCTCCTTATCATTCTCATTCTCTCACAGAATCAGGAAGGGTTTACAAATTTATCTCCCTATCTGCAACTCACAACATGAAAAACTGGAGCTGTCCTGAATTGGCATCAAATCTAGCTTCTACTCATTCATCCATTCATTGACACCTGCTCAGTAACTCCAAAGATAGAAATTGAGTCTAAGTAAATAATCACACCTTACCTTGCCCCAGGCAAGTACTAGCATTCACTTATACATGTGGCATGTAGTTTGTGTGCTTGAAAATTATATTTAGAATAAGTTCATTTCAAAACAGCTTGGGACTATGGTCTATTCCAATCTTTTGATTTTCCCTATGAGAAAATTAAGGGAAATGACTTTATTAGGTTACTAGTAAGTAGTTAACAGAGGTAAGACTTATAGGGTACCTTAGAGAATTGGGAAGTTAGATTAAATAATCGTAACACCCTTTCAGTGATAGATTTCTATGAATTCATAGGAATAATACACTTTAGGTTCATTTTCTGTAGTAGTCTAGTCATTCATTCTAATATTATTCAAGCACCTGCTATGACATAGGCATTGTGCTACAGACAAACTACAATTTTGACAAAACATGGTTCCTGTGTGTTTGTCAAGTGATACAGACAGTCAGGAAGTTACAAAGCAGTGTATTAAATGCTCCTTAATATGGAGTGATCATACTGAAAAAAGTGGCTGAGACGTATTTGAGGCACAAAGCCCCCAGAGAAAATTTGAGGATATTTTGGGTACAGGGTCACATTCTTGGAAAGTGAAAAGAGATTTGTGAGGAAATGAAGTGACTATATAAATTCTGCTTTCAAGAAATTTGATTAAGCAAACAAGAGAAAAAAAGTTTGTGTTACAATGACAGGTGTCAAGGAGGGATTCCCCCACTCCACCCGCCACTGAGTGGAAGAGATGAGCATATTTATAGACCATAAGAGAGAATCCAACACATAAAGAGATAACTTATGGAGCAAAACACCTTTGGAGATGGGATGCTTTGGATCCAGATTATTGGCTATTCCTTCTAACAGAGAAAATAAGATAAATGATAAGGAGTAGATACTTGACACCCAAGCATAAAGCAGAGTTGCCAGCTAACAAAAAGCCAGGTCAGGCAAGGAGTAAGATGAGAGGGGTAAAGACCGTCTTTGTATTTGTGGGAGCTGGAAGACAGACAAGAAATGGGAGAAGGAGCTAAGGATGCTTTTTTTTTTTTTTTTTTTTTCTGCATTGAAAGAACAGCAGAGACTAGAAAGCATGCACTTTTAGTACCAACAATAAAGCTCAGCAACACAAGAGCTGATAGAGTGAGAGGAAGATTGATGGTTTTTGGCATCTTCAGGACAGTGGAGAAGAAATACTTGGAATGAAGTGTTTGGGAAGGCTGCAGAAAAAGAAAGTATGCGAAGTTATGAACTTCAAAATGCCCAAAGTATAGAGAAAGAAGTCAACACAGGGGAAAGAGGGGGAAACTAAAGGTCTCAGTTTAGTCAAAGACCATGTATACATGGGAGAAGGAGATAAAGAAAGCCAGAGGGAAGGGGGTTAGATGAATAAATGGGTTGTTGGATATTAACACTCCTGGGTAGGGGAACTTTCAGATGGTAACTTCCTGTGTGCTGTCTTGGAGTATATATTGAACCACAGTAGATGTGACAGTGACTTGATTTTTTTTTCTTTTAATTTTTAGTAGCTTTACTGAGGTTTACTTTACATGTCACAAAATTCAATAATTTCAAGTATGAAACAATCAATGATTTGTAGTAAATTTATAAAGTTGTGCAACCATCCCATGATACAATTTTAGAATATTCCCATCACCCTGAAACAGGAGGGAAGGGGGCAGGGCACAACCTTTAAAAGCTTGAGCACACGACATAAACTGATTATAACCAAATAGGTCCAAGATGGCAGACTAGTCGACTTCCACTAGACCTTAAGCCTCAGTATACGCTCATTGTAACACATCGGCAAGCTAAATGACATACCCACAGGTGCCATGACAGTTCCAAGGCCGACCATAAAGGTCAAAAATTGGGCAGTGGCCCAATTTCTGGAAATCCCCACCCCTTCCCCAAAATAGTTGGAATACTCCTCCCACTCATTAGCCTGTGAAATTACCCACCCTTATAAAAACTGACAACCCCATACCCTGGTGCCGCTCTCGCCTTCTGAGATGGCCCACACTGTGTCTGTGGAGTACGTTTCTCTCTAAATAAATCCACTTCTTCCTTATCACTTTGTCTCTCACTGAATTCTTTCTGTGACGAGACATTAAGAACCTGAGCTTCATTAAGTCCTGAGACCAGGTGTGTGATCTCAGTTAAAAGACCATGGGTTCAAGTCCCAATCTGGGTTTTGGCTGGGCTTGAGTCCCAGCACGTGGGTTCAAGTCCCAATCTGAGTTGCATGGTTTCAACCCCAAGAAAGTGATTAGGAAGAAAGTGATTAGGTTTGAAGATCAAATAAATAGGGTAACTAGGGGGTTGGATAGGACCTCTGCTTGCATATGGAAACCATTCAGAAGAATGCAGAAAATGAAATGGAAGAAAGAATGTAAACCAGGGATCAAACCCCTCAATGAATATGGAGAAGGACTGATTCACCAGAAAATTGACAAAAGGGGGAAGTTTAGAGGGTGGTAAATTTGGTTACTATAAATTTTAAAGGATCAAGAAGTTTTTCTCACATACGTATAGAAGAATAATGATCTAGAATTGGCAAAATAAACAACAACAACAAACAAAACAACTAGGAGAATGCTGTGATTACTTTATGAATTTGGGGTGTGGGAGAATGAACAAGCCTCTTCTTGAAAGAACAACAGTGAAGTCAGGTATTTGGAGGTCAGCCAGGTTTCGGTTGAGACATAGAGGAGAAATGTATAGAGAATTTGTCATATGCTTCCATCTGGAATATTACAATATGTACTTTGTTTCAAAGAGAACCATTATAAAAGCTTCTGGTGCCCTTTCAAGGTGATTTCTTAAGGACAGGAAGTGCAAATGCACATATTTATCTCTGTATCTGTCCCAAGTAGGCATCTGTATACTATAAACTCCTTGAGATAAGGGACTGGTCCTGTTTGTTGAATCCTCAGCATATAATATACAGCTTAGCAAATAGTAGAGTCTTAATAAATACTTGTACCAGTCATATTGTAGGTAACCCACACATACTTGTAGAATGACCATATTATCCAGGACATAGTATAAAGCCTTGTTCATGTTCACTTCTTGTTTGTTTTTACTTTGAAGAATATAAGAGTGCAATAAAGGCACCCAAAGTGAAGAGTCTTTCCTAGCCCATGCATCTAAAAAACTTGTCTGTGATCTTCTCTTTAAATAATTAAATTCTATGAAACAGGACACTTTTTCTCCCAGTTTGAAATGGGTGGCCATTTTTCTACCAATGAGTACTTTCCATTTCTTTTTATATTATAGTGTAATTCACGGATTTTTATTTTAGTGGAAAAAAAAATCCAGTCAGAAAACTGTCATTTTTTTCCATGTCTTGTTCAAGTAGATGCCTATCATCTAGTCTCACAGTGGACATCTATATTTTTTCTTATGCTTATAGTTATTTTGTGTTTTAGTGCTGACAGATGAATATAATGCAAATTAACTCTAACAGTGCTGCAATAGTAACTTTTAAAAACAACCTTAAAAAAATCTAAAAGTCAATGTCACTATCAGTGAAAGTCCTAATAAATTCTAGGTGGTATGTGAGACATTTTGCCGTTGATAATTTCATGTGCTCAGAATAATGCAGATAAATTTAGTTATTGGATATTTTCCCTTAACTAGGCTATAAAGTTATTCAATTTTCTGTAACACGTGTATACATTTAACTTCACAAAGAGTACCAATGATATCATTTTATGTGAATTTTTGTAAATATTAGCCTTACTAATATAAATACCTGCTTCCTTAGACTCATTTTGAATTCAGGTATTAATTTTCAAATATTCAAATATTTACAGAGGGTCTACAATGCACAAAGTAGCATGCTAGATTTTCTGCTAGGACATTGGGATTAAATTGACTTCAGATACAAAAAGTTCAATATATATATGAGACATGCCATTTGTTTATGGAACTGTAGAGGCCCATTACAGAATACTTCAATGATGTCTATATTTTGTAATTACCACAAACAATGTTGAGAACTATATATAAAAATATTATTTCTTCTGAGTACTGACAAAGTTTGTTCTTGACAAGGTTTGTTTTTTTGGATTTCTCTGTTCTCTAAATTGTGTTCTATTATGCTATTGTATTCCCTTGAACTTGGCAGGATGCATTATGCAAATAAGTACCGTGTTCTTATGTATCAGCAAGTGAGATCTCCAAAATGTCTGTGTTAACTTGCTGAT
This sequence comes from Balaenoptera acutorostrata, assembly GCF_949987535.1. Taxonomy (NCBI): domain Eukaryota; kingdom Metazoa; phylum Chordata; class Mammalia; order Artiodactyla; family Balaenopteridae; genus Balaenoptera; species Balaenoptera acutorostrata. The sequence goes on along the minus strand of NC_080068.1, from coordinate 118,055,795 downwards.
TAAAGTTAACCGCAGCCAAACAGGAGAGCACACTAACTCAGTGCAAGATAAATGTCAAGTGCATTTTGTATTCTTTCATACAAAGTTCCCATTATAAATGTGACAGAATCAAGATGTTATAAGTATATCATGATAAAACACTGAAAGATTGAGTCTCTTTTCCAACAAAAAACTTCTTAAACAAATCCATTGATCTCACTGAGATTAACCAAGGAGAAGGCATTTATTGCCACTGATACAAGTCATACATGCCTAAGGACAGTTTTAAGTAACCATGAAGTTAATACATCTCCAGAACATATTCTCTAGGCAAAAAATCCGATCAAGTAGTACAATTAATAGAAGGATTAGACTGCAGACTGGGACAGATATGAGTTCAAATGGGTTTCAGTGGTTGGGCAAATGTCAACATTACCTCTCAGATACTACACTGCCTCACCTGGAAAATGCATTTAATATTACCTATTTTATAGTTTCACACTAGTTTTTTTTCTATTTCCTGTGTTTGAATATCCATTAATTTAAAATTAATTTGTTGGTAAAAATGAAATTTGCAGTAGGCAGAATGACATTTCACCAAAGATGGCCAAGTCCTAATTAATCCCTGGAACCTGTATGTTAAATTACATGGCAAAAAGAATGAAGGCTGCTCATCACCAACATTTAAACAGGGAGATTACTTTAGATTTTCCAGGGAAACCCAATGTAATGTAAGGGTCCTTAAAAGTGGAAGAAAAAGGCAGAAGAGGAGAGTCAAAGAAAGAGATTTGAGAATGGAAGCAAGGGGAATGATGTCATGTGAGAAGGACCGGACCTGCATGGCTGGCTTTGGAGGTGGAAGAAAGGGTCCAGGAGCCAAGGAATGCTGGTAACCTCTGGAAGCTAGAAAAGCCAAGGAAATAAATTCTCACGTAGAACCTTCAGAAGGGAGCACAGCTCTGCAAACACCTTGATTTTAGCCTGGTGAGATAGTATCAGATGTTTGTCCTACAGAACTATAAGACCATAAATCTGTGTTGTTTCAAGTCAGTATGATTTTGGTACTTTGTTACAGCAGCAATAAGAAACTAATACAATGCTGGAGTTTTGAGATTGTCTTTTAAACTAAGAAAGCCAGCATTGTGGGTAAGAACTTGACAGTTTTTCTCTACACACTAGGTTTATAAAGGAAAATTTATAATATCGAATTTTAATAACCAACTTACTGAAACTGTTTTTAAAGTATCTGTATTTAAAATTTTACTTCATACACTTTACAATTATACATTCACCTAAATTTTAGCACTCTCTACACTGGATTTGTAAAGCTGTACACAGCTTTATAGAAAAGGATTAAATGTAAAGCAAATATGGAGTATTATATGTCAGTTAGTTCTCAATAAAGATGAAAAATAAATCCCTTATTCTATATTAAAAAGTGAATTGAGTAAAGGTCACTTTACTAAATTTTATTAGGGAGGCCTGTAAAACTTAAAATGGATATTCCATTACTGAGATGTAAGCTAAAAGTGTGTTAAATTCATGTTAATATCAGTTTCACCTTCCTGCTCTGAATTATAGCCTGAGGGATTTAACATTAAATATTATATATTTAATATGTATTATACATTAATATAATATATTAATATATTATACATTAATATACATTAATATAATATATTAATATAATATATATTAATATATTATATATATTAATATATATTATATATTTAATACTATATTAAAATTATAATTATTGTAATTGTACTCATTGGTTATTCTTCGGTGAGGGAATGCATTATCAAACACTCTAAGCTATCAAGTGCTTTTTATTTATAAAACAATACTTAAAATTTTAATCTCCAAAGAAAGAAAATGTAGCCTGTTTTATTGGTCCTGTTCAAGAAGAATGGAACTTTCAACTAGACCCCAATACCACATAATGCTAGGGTCATGAGGAGGTATGGTACTAGGACAAAGAGTGTGTACAATGTAAAAACTAAATAGGCCACTGTCTGCTTTGGCAGATAGAGATGATCTCCAGAGGGAAATGGGATAAGCTGGTAAAAGGACAGGGGGAAATGTTTCCCTCTGGCATCTTTAACATGGGCAGAAGAGAGAAGACAGAAAGTAAGGTGATAAGCAGGTAGCAGGATATTACTGGCCCAAAATTCAAAGGGGCTAAATGCAGCAAGTCTTAAGCAATAACATTAGGTAAGTTCACCCTATAAAACAACTACATTACAAGGCTTTAAGAGAATTGAATTGTATTCAGTATGTTCAACTTTCAGTCGCTTAGGTGAAGGGAAGCAGAACGTACCATCCCCAAAGATGCCTCTTTGGCATAAGGATTATTTTGAGATTATTTTTTGAGAAAATACAGATACAGGAGAACTCTGAAAACAGAACTAGTTATCTTTTTTGTAAGGGAAATTTACATTTATAAGGGAAATCTTCGTTTGTAAGTCTGTCTCCCTTTGTACCAAGAAGAGAAGGATGACTAAATCACAAGAAACTCCTTTCAGGGTATTCCCTGGCAGTCCAGTGGTTAGGACTCTGCGCTATTACTGCCAAGGGCCGGGGTTCAATCCCTAGTCAAGGAACTAAGATCCCGCAAGCCTCGGGGCCGGGGGTGGGGGAGACTCCTAGCAGTAAGAAGGCATCCACTTAAATCTCCATAACAACCCTACCCTTGTTTACTGTGCTTTTCCTGATAAGCTCTCTTAACTGGCCTCCTACCCAACACCTCTCCCCCCATACAGCTTTCCTTTGTCTTTAGCTGAAGATGGTATTTAACGTGGTGGCCTGGGCCCATTTCAGAGAATGTACTCATTTTCCCTGGGTATCTCCCATGCAAACATGAGGTATACATGTTAATAATCTGTTTTTCTCTTGTTAATCTGTCTTTTATTACAGGGGGGCTCCTCAGGGAACTCTACACAGGCTAACTGAATCAGGATCATAACATTCACGCATTTAAATGTAAAACTTTCCCCAAAATGCATTCAGATTGATTTTGGTGACAATTTATTCCAACTGTATGTAACCAGGTATTAAGAGATAAACTAAGGTATATTTAAAAAATTTGAGTGTATTTGAGCAAAAATCGATTTGACTCTGGCAGCACCAAACTGGAAGCGGTTAGGATCACCCCACTGATAGGAGCCCAGGGCAGGGCTAACACAGAGAAAGTGTGGAAGCAAAGAAAGGAAATTTGACTGGCTATAGCTTAAAGCCAAGCTGGCTGCTTGTGATTGGTTGGCATTTTGATTCCGTGACCTGGAGGGGTTTACAGGCTTCGATTTGCATTTGCTCATATAGACCGCCATGGCAGTAAAACCACACCTCAGTCTAATGGCCTCCTTGTTTAATTTAACAAAAGCTGTTATCAATTACCACTATTTACCTCATTGTATCTTAATATTGCTATGTGAATATAACATTTTTATCTACTTGACCCAGGGTTTTGTATCAGAGAATGTAAGCAGGCAAACTTATCTGATTAGAGACATTACAGTGGTTATGGACCAAGCTGTAATTCTCTATACCATGTGCACAAAGTAGTTGCAAAAATCATTCATTTATTATATTATATAAAATATTAATATATAATAATAAATGTCATGATTATAATAAAATTGTTATTGACTATAACATGCCAGGCATTATAGGAAATAGAAAAATTCCTCCCCTCAATTACATTCTAGTGGAGAAATCATACAACAATCAAGATAAATACATATAGTGGTAAACACTGAGAAAAACAGAGCAGTGAGAGAATAGGGAGTGCAGATGGGCTAGAGGAATATTAATATTTAGAGTGGTCAGTCAAGGTCTTCTGGAGCAGCAACTCTAAAGTAGAGACCTGAATGAAATAAGGGAGTGGACCATATAGCTGTCTCAGTAAAGAGCACTGTGGGCAGAAAGTCTATCAAGAGCAAAGGCTCTGTCACGGGTGGTTGCTTAAAACATCAGTGATGAAGCCAGCACAGCTGAGAGTGGAGTAGGGAGGAACTGGAAGAGACCATAGAGGAAAGGCAGGGAGAGTCAGATGAGGTCTTGTAAGTCATATTAAAGACTTTGGCATTTACTCCAAGTGAAATGACAAGCCATTATTGGCTTTCCAGCGTTGGAATAACATGATTGGACTTACCTGTTTTGACAGAATCCTGGCTACTTTCTTGAGAATTAACTACAGGGCTTAAGGTGGGATGGGTCAAAGGTAGAAGCAAGGAGGACAGTTAGGAGGCTATTGGAATACAGATGAGAAATGGGTGGTTAGACCATGGTAGTGGTAGAGAGAAGTTGGTAATTTATGGATAATTTTGATGGTGGAGTCAACAGAATTTGCCTCAAATTTGGGGTGAAAAGGACAAAGGACTTAATATCAAGCTTTTTGGCCTTTGCAACTAAAGGTATGGGGTTACTATAAATTTTGATGGTGAGAACTGCAGAAGGAGCAGGGTTTTTGGGAAATACTGGGAACTAAGTGTGAACATGGTGAGTTCTAGATGCTTACTGAACATTCAAATGAAGATGTCAAGTAGGCAGATGATCTGAAATTCAGGGAGAGGTTTAAGGTAGAGCTATTAATTTGCAAGTCATCAGCTTATAGATGGTATTTTAAACCATGAGACTGGATAAGATTACAAGAGGAATGAGTGAAGATAGATAAAAGAGGCTCTAATCTCTCATTAAGATGCCCTAGAGAAAAACAGAAACCAGCAAAGAGACTGAAGGCAAAAGCAGGTGAATGTGATGTACTGGAGGCAAAGTGAAGGAAGTATTAAAAGGAGAAGGGAGAGTATCCAGTGGGTCAGTTATTACTGACAGGTCAAGAAAGTTGAGTATTGATAAGTGATTACAGGGCTTAGCAATGTGAAGGTTGAAGGAAACCAGAATGTCACCCCACAATATGCCACTTTAACATAAGGATTATTTTGAGCTGAAGGCAAATAAGAAGCAGATACAAGAAAAGTTCTCTGCCCCCAACCTATTTGCCTAAAAGCAGCACATAAATTTTCAAAGGCATCCATCCTCCTCTACCAGGAAGGATACAAGTTAATCACTGGAGACAACTTGAGACCTTTATGCTGGAGACTGCCAGAGGACTCTACGTGACAAACTTTACTAACTAGCCTCTATCTACAATCAGTTTCCCATATATTTGCTTTCCCACATTTTGCCACCCTTGGAAGCCTAAAGTAACTTTCCTTTGTGCTGTCATTTCTCTACAACTTTATTGTCTTTGTAGTCTGAATAGCCTGAATTCTAAGCCACCTCTTTGAGTTACTCATTTCTGGGTACTCCCGTAAGATACAGAAATGATGCCCATGTTAATAAACTTTTTCTCTTGTTAATTGTTCTTTTATTATAGAGCCACAGCTGAGAACCTAAGATGGGGAGAGGAATAATTTATTATGATTTTGGTAATTGTTCTGATGTAGCAGTGGGGACAAAAAATTCAATGAAATATGTTCAAGAGAGAATAGGAAGAAGACATTTGGAGAAGCAGTGAGTATGGAGAATCTTTTCAAGGAGTTTTGCTTCGGTTATGAAGGAAATGGTACAGGAGCTGGAAGATAGAGTGGAAACAAGAGAGGTTCATTTGGGGGTCTTTTTGCTCTTTGTTTTAGGGTGAGAGAAATAACAATATGTCTGTATGCAGATGGTATTATGCTTTAGAGAGGGGGAAAAAAAAAAGATGCAAGAAAGAGAAGGGATTGCTGGAGCAATGACCTTGAATGGGAGATAGGGGCTGGGATGCTAGCTAGATGCACAGAAAGTTGTTTCATAGAACCAGGAGAGAAGCTTGAGTTGAGGAACATTTACACAAGTAGGTAGGTGGATATAGTGGTGGAAGACTGTTGAATCTCCTTTGATTCAATTTTCTCAGTGAAGTTGTTACTCATCTAGGATATTGTGCAAGTGAAAGGACAAGGAAAATATAATAGATCTAAAACACAGTAACAGAGAACAGTATGGAGGTTCCTTAAAAAACTATAAATTGAGCTAACATATGACCCAACAATCCCACTCCTGGGCATATACCTGGAGAAAACCATAATTCCAAAAGATACATGCATGCCAATGTTCATTGCAGCACTATTTACAATAGCCAGGACACGGAAGCAACCTAAATGTCCATCAACAGAGGAATGGATAAAGAAGATGTGGTACATATATGCAATGGAATATTACTCAGCCATAAAAAGGAACAAAATTGGGTCATTTGTAGAGACGTGGATGGATCTAGAGACTGTCATACAGAGTGAAGTTAAGTCCGAAAGAGAAAAACAAATATCGTATATTAACGCATATATGTGGAATCTAGAAAAATGGTATAGATGGACTTATTTACAGAGCAGAAATAGAGACACAGACACAGAACAAATGTATGGATACCAAGGGGGGAAAAGGGGGGTGGGATGGATTGGGAGATTGGGATTGACATATATACAACACTATGTATAAAATAGGTAACTAACAAGAACAGACTATATAGCACAGGGAACTCTACTAAATGCTCTGTTGTGACCTAAATGAGAAGGAAATCCAAGGAAGAGGGGTTATATGTATATGTGTGGCTGATTCACTTTGCTGTACAGCAGAAACTAACACAACATCGTAAAGCAATTATACTCCAATAAAAAAATAAAACACAGTAACAACAAACACTTCCCAGTATGTTTCTTTCACTTAATTCTCTACTTAGGCTGACAGTTATTTCTAATGATTCCAGTGGATTTTGAGCAGCAGAGGGGATTCATCTGTCAGGATGTTATCTAATACTACTTGTGCATTCAGTCCTTACTGCAGGAAAAGAACCTAGAGCCTCTTACAAAAGGAAAAAAGAAAACTCTAGACTTCCTGCTCTTATAAGATAGACCTTGCATCAGTTCAACTTCTCAGGAGTGTAGACACCCCATTAAGATGCTAATTGAGTGCTTGTCAGGGAGAATTATTTGCCCTTCCTCTCTCTTATCTGTTTTTCCCTGCATTTGAAATCTTGTCTTTGGATGCAGAATTTCAATTCACAACAAAGACATTCCTGGGAAAGTACAAAAATCTCTGGCATTTGCAAGCAGTGCTTAAGATCTCATTTGGTAGAAATCCCTTCCTAAATCCACCAAAATTTGGCACCTGTACTTAAGATGACTGGAATAATTTACCCATGAGGAAGATTAATTTCAAAACATGTAACCCGGTGGCATAAATGTTGGTGTGAAGACCTCAAAGTACTAGAAAGAGAAACGATGTAAAAATTCTGGGTTTTGTTTGTCTTTATGAGTGGTAGCAAAAGGCTAGTTGTTATGACCCATAAAGCTCAATTATAATTACTGAATTTTAGGCATTAAGATGAGTAGCTCAGAATGAGGGGAAGAAGGGTGTGGTAAATCTTACACATGGACAACTATTGATTTGAACTTTTTAATAACCAATAATTTATCTATGTAAATGGGTAGAATAAGTGGTCAGTTGTATGGTTATTTCAAAACTAATTAATTCACTAAGTGGAACCCTGTTTATATGTATGTTTATAGGAAATATACTCATATTTTAATATTTACATTAGTTGTTTCCTTTAACACATACCTATTATGGTCTGGGAGCATAATCTATAAGAGGGAATCCTGTGATAATAACAGCTAACCTGTGATATATATATATATATATATTTAAAAAATTAGACACAAATAATGCAAAAACTGAATTATATATATGGTTTTCCAATAGTGATTAAATTTTAGAAAAATGCATAATTACATCCATTCACCTGCAAAATGCTCTATAAATATATTCTACTTTTGATATATTAATAAATATAATGCTATTATTAAGATTATACCTAAAGTATACTTTTAACTTCAGAACTTTTCCATATACTATTTTAGGCTTTGGTCTTCAAATAAAAGTAATTTTAAGCTCAGGTGATTTTAATAATAATCTTTTTTGAAATAAAAAGCTTGGATAATTATACCTTGACTTTCCAGGTTATATTAGAGAAAAAAAAATTTCTAACTGAGTTATATTTTAATTGTTAGAAATCACCCAAGCTAAAAGCACCCAAGCTAATAAAGTTTGTTGTTATTTTAATTTTAGAGTTGCAGTAATACATCTTATAATTTGAAAAACTAAGATGTGGTGGGTAGATAAATAACAGTGTGTCTGGTAGGTATGTGTAGCAGACATATCCCTATATGTTAAAGCACTTTTAACTACTGCTTTGTATGACTACTGCCCCATAAATTATTCTTTCAGGGTAACAGCTGGGTACAAATGGCCATTACTATAGTTACCAAAAAAAACTTCATGGCAATATTCATAGAATAAAAATTTATGCTGTTTGATTAAACACAGTTCCAGAAAGTTTATTCAGCAGTAGTTTGACCCTTTCCAGTAATCAAAATTTATACTCCTTGGATTTGTGAATATTGATCTGGAGGGAAAACTGTATCTATATCCTCCCACACATTTTCTTCATTCAACAAATATGGGTGGTTATGTTCTGTTATGTAGGAGAGGAAGCTACTGAGGGACAAGAATGGTATGAATGTGCAGACAGAAGTAGAAACAAAAGAAGAACCTAAAGACACTCAAGTTTGGTTACAGTTCCATATGGAAGCTCACACTGATTCTCGCCTTGGGTTCCATAAGTGATGCCAGAATCCTTATAATAAATTACACTCATGCTCACAATAATTTATTGATTTGGTGCCATACAACTAAAAGTAGCCCAACAAATATTTGATGAGTAATTGCACTCAAAGCTGTGGATAAAGTCAAGGATTACTTCCAGTCATTGATTTGGGTAGATGGAGAGCCATTCATTGAGATATTTGGTGGAAAAAAAACACAGAAGGACTTGCAAGGACTTGGTAGGCCAAAGAATCTTAAACAGGTTCTATAGAAGAAAAAAATTTTATATATATATATATATACACACACTCATACATACATATATATGTATATATATGTTACACACACATATATTTGTATATGTATGTTACACACACATATATATATATACAGTCAATCCTTATTATTCATGGATTCCATATTTGCAATTTGGTCTGCTCACTAAAATGTGTAACCCCAAAATCAATACTCATTGCATTTTCTCACATATTCAGGGACCTGCAAAAATGCTTGTCATCCAATATGCTTGCTCCTAGGTGAGATCAAACAAGGTGATGGCCTTTCTGTTTTACCTCTCAAGTGTCCTTTTTGCATTCTGTTTAATGCCATGTTTTCTGCATTTCTGTGCTTTTGTTGGTAATTTTGTTGTTAAAAATGGCCCCCTAGTTAGTGCTAAAGTGCTGTGTAGCATTCCTCTGTGCAAGAAGGCTATAATTATAATGTACCTCATGGAAAAAATACATGTGTTAGCTAAGCTTCATTCAGGTATGAGTTAAAGTGCTGTTGATCATGAGTTTAGAGTTAATGAATCAACTATATATATATAATATAATATATGATATGTAATGTGTGTTTATATTTAAAGACACCTTAAAACAAATTTATGTAATGATTCATTGACAAAAATGTGTCCAGAGATTTGTAGGACCCTAACCCTGTATCTCCCCTGGGAGCAGTGGTTTGCTAATTCAGCGTTTCTTGCAACATTATAAAACATAACCATGAATGATGAGAATCAACTATATATAAACTCCATTTCACAGTATAAGTGGACATAATATTGAATGAAAATAATGTAAATTACTAATTGAATGAAAATTATGTAAATTATAATTATTTTTAAACATTCACAAATTTCCTAAATCAAAGTTTTATTCTTTAAGACATATATCTCTTTCGGATTAACCAGTTCTACTTTATTGCCAAAGAGCTATTTTTCCTTGAAGTTCAAAACATTTATCAGTTGAATCACTTTAGAATATTAGACTAACCAAAGGGTTATTAGGTTGAGTTTTCTTTTTCCAAGATATTAAACAAACCGTTAAGAACAGAATATTTATTTTCAAGCACTTGTATGCATTTAAGGATGAAAATTATACATATGATCTTACCTAAAAGATGTGGTTTCCTGCTGGATAGGTAGAGAAAATGAGAGCAGAATATTCTCTAGTATCCCTTATTATTGCCAAGTCAAAATATCTCAGTAACTACCTGTTGTTCCTGTATCACATTCTTCTTTTTTTCTCAATGATGTCATTGTCAATGCTGAGGAATGGCCCACCATTGGTTTATAGTTCCTCACTCCTTTCAATTATAATTGGCTCTGAAACCAAATCCCCCTAAAACAGAGTTCCTCTGCCGAGTTTGATTAACCTCTCCATCCAAAATGTTACTCCCTTTCTTGTCCAACACCTGTTCCCCTCAAGATTAAGTACCAAAGTAAAGGGGGAATTGAAACCTAGCAGGACCCTGTGGGACCCTCCCAAGTGCAAAGTCTTTCTGTGTTCCCCATTTTCTGCTTGTAGGAAAAAGGATTCAGCCTCCTAGACCTCTCCTGAGTTCCAAAGGGCAGAATCAAATAGTTACTAATTAGAGGAGTGAGGGAATGCAGAAGCAAAGGAAAGGCAGGCAAGAAACAGTAGTGCAGTGATGAGGCAGCGTCCTGGTTCCTCCTGAAGGAATATACCTAACAATCTGGTACATAGCTCTGAGCTCTTCTACAGGAACTAAGCCCCCCACTCAGGTGGAAGATGGTAACTTCAGGCTGTGCACAGGCACGTGGACCCTAGGCTATTTAAAACCAGAAGGCTGATGATTAAGACTCCTGGGACACCATCCTGTTGCCTCACCACCAACTAATCAGAGAAGGGTTACACACCCTGCAGACCTCCTCCCCAAATTTTTCCTGGCAACTGATGACTACTCAGAAGCCATCCTGGTTATCTTAAAAATCCCTTTTGTGATAAAGAGCAAGAACTTTTATTTGGCAGAATGTTTAGGCCTCCTGGGTCACTACAAAAACTCCCTTTTAAGGAGCGAGCAATAGCCACCCCACAGGAACCCTGGAGGCTCCCAGCCTCTCCTGTCATCCACAGGAGAGAATTGTGATGAGTGCATTTTGTTTCTCACTTTGGGGTGTTTTGGGATGAGTGAACATCGCATGCTACGAAGGATGCATGATTTCATTAAGTGAATGTTGAGTTTGAAACTAGTTTTTAAAGGTTGATGCAAGTTGTTTTCGAAACCATTAGATTTCAAAAATGATTTTATTGCATTAAAAGACAAAACTGGTTGATATTTCACAAATTTAAAGTGTAATTGTGGCATTAGTCTTCAAATAATGAACAGATAGGAAAATATCTATACATGGGTAAGCTGAACTCACCTCTCAGATTGTTGTGTAAAGCACAGGCAATGGAAACAATTACAGCCTATATTTCCGTCTTGCACAGTAAGCTGAAAATGTGTGTGGGCCAAGCATTAGCAAGATGTTCATTATCTTGCTCTACACTAGCTACCCCTGTAGTTTCCAACTTTTGTGAAAAGTGGCTTGTCTATTTTCAGAAGACCCTCTAACCACCTATTGCATCAGGAATCATGTCTCAGCAGCAATTTTGAACCTAGCCACCCGTATCATCATCTGTACAGCTTTCCTTTCATATGAGGGAATTCTGGGTCCAATATTAGCAGTTTCTTTAAAAACACATTAAATTTTTGTTGGAAATTGTTACTGTTTGAATATTTAAAGAATATTCTCATATTTAATTGCTGTTGAGTTTTTAAACTCTGATGCTGGTTGCTTCATTTTGATGTCATATTTTAATGTTTATGTTACTCAGAGTTGCTTATTTTTTAAAATTGCTACTGTAAATAAAATTTATTCCATGTCTTCAATGTTGTACAAATATGATTATATATTTAAAACAGCTGAGTTGACCACATTACATAAATATGAGAGAAGAAAAATGACATTTATTGATTGCCAACTATAGATCAATTACTGGGCTAAGTACTTAATATAATTTAGCTTATTTAATGTAAGATGGTCTTAGTCTAAGGTGTACGTCTAGTAAATGCAGAGGTGGGAGCAATACAGAGGACACAATAAAAATATTTTGCAGGCTTCATCCCCCCATGCCCTGTTATGCTCACATATCCAAGATAATGTGATGTTTCTTCATGCACTTGAGGATATATATTTCTTACAATCATTATTAAATATTTCTAGGATTATCCTTATAATTCTTTGTTCTCCTACTGGTTTAGGGTAATCCCAAGAATAACTTAAATTGAATCAAAATGAGATTATCTGGCTTCTAAAACAGAACATTCTTTAGACACCCACAGTAGATAGCATTCATAACATTGCCTAAGTAAATGGCCAAGATTTATAGAATAGCAAATATTACCACAGAATAAATTGTACACTTCCCAAGATCTACATTCTAGCATACACTGATTTTTACCACATTTTAGGAAAGTTTTTTTGTTTTTTTTGGTTTTAAAAACACATTTTGTCAAGCTCAAAGTTTAAAAGAAAAAAGTACTCATTTTAATATATTTTCCTTGGTGGAGATGAAAAGGGCATTGCACCCTACACTAAATTCCAGCCAAGAAAAAAATTTGCAGTTTGACAGATATTCCATTATTTTTTAAGGAATTGTGTGCGTCACATTAGAAGAAATTCTTTTTCGAGTAAAATTATTCAGAAACAGAAACCGTTTTTTAAAGCTATAGCTTTTCATACTTATATAATCTTCCTAATTCTCTCCTTACCCTGATTAGAAAATGTAAATGAATAAAATACTCAAAAGTTGACTGAACCCAATAAGAGAAATGAATGAATCTGGGTTAGGTCTAACTGTTACACATTTGCAATCTATATGTTCTTGGAAGTTGTGTATTTTCCCATTTCCTCCCTAAACCAGGCCCCACTGAGGACATTGAGCTCCAGGCCACTAAGCTGGGGAGGATCTTTTAAGGCCTCACTCAGTCTGCTTGATGTGAGGTAGTTGAGGAGTTGCCTTCACCCACATCAGGGAATAGATCCCTGCTGACCCACTGGTTCACGGCATTTACTGGAGTAAGCTCAGATTTGTGTTAAGTTATTGCCTCCTTTGCCTCTCAAGGTGTTCTGCTCCATAAATAAAACCCCTAACTATTTGGTAGGAAAATATTACAGAAGTTCCATTAACAGTAGGGGTTATAGAATCTGCAACTAAAACTTCAAATATTTTTGGCTATTATCTCTTGACTCAAAGTTCACAATTTATCTTATTCTAGATAAAACTTATCTCATACTAGAAACCTTTGATTCTTCTTCATCCTTGTATAACTATGCACAAACAGCACATTGTCTACATAACTTGGAGCCTGTCAAGTTGCACAGATGATGAGTCCACCATCCTTTCACACACATTATGGACGGAATGTTCACGTTCCCTCCAAATTCATATTGAAGCCCAAACTCCCAACCTGATGGTATTTGGAGGCAGGGCTTTTGGGAAGTAGTTAGCTTTAGATGAGGTCATGAGGAGTAGTATCCTTAGATGAGATCTCTCTCCACCACATGAGGACACGTTAAGAAGGTGGTAGTCTGTAAGCCAGGAGGAAGGTCCTCATTAAGAACCAAATCTGCAAGCACCTTTATCTTGGACTTCCCAGCTTTTAGAATTGTGAGAAATAAATATCTGTTATTTAAGTCACCCACTCTATGGTATTTTGTTATAGGAGGCAGAGAAGACTAAGATAATACATCATGGTTTGACCAAACTATAATTTAAAATTTCTAAACGTGAAGTTTAGGATCATACCCATTTAAAAAGTTCATGTTCATTTGATTTATTTTTATTGAAACTACAGTTATGTTCTTCTTTCAGACCCAATGGTGATGACTCCTAGGTCTAAATCTTTAGTTTAAAATTCTCATTGAACTTCAACACTTCATTCCTGTCTGATGTATTTATTCCAATAGATACAATGTCTCCATCAAAACACCCTGGGGCAAAAGAATCCCCTCTCCAATACTTCTCACAGGCATTACTGTCCACCAGACAGTCAGGCCTCCGTGGAAAATCTCACTCCCTCAACTTCTTCACTTAATCACTTAGATGTTCTTTGCTATATGTCTAAGTTACAGAATTTCTAGCACAGAATTTAAGAGTTATTTATAAACAATTTTACATTTTTAAGCATTTTCTCATGTATGTCCTACTGGTTTCGTCAATTAGATTATGTAATTTTATGACCTGGAACCCAAATTTATTTTGTATTTCTCCCAGCATTTAACACAGAAGTAACTAATAGTGCTCAATGAATTCCATGATTAAGATGGCCAACTTCAAATGTATCTTTTTCAGATGTTGGTTTCTACTTGTACAAGTAGATTTTTAAAAAGAGTTTTAGAGGATTTTAACATATTATTGAAACAATTATTTAAAAATCATTTAATTGCACCAGTATCTCTCTCCTAAACCCCAAGCAAAGGAACTCTTTTGTGGAATATCTATGTCTATGTTAATGAAAGAGGCTAATGATTCTTTGGTCATATCTTTGTCAAACATCTGTAACTGTCCTCAACACATTCATTTTTAAAATATTTCACTCTTGGATACAGGATATTTCTTAGAGATTGGAAAGAATAGAAAATAAGAATTATGATAGTAATAAAATCCTAACTTGAAAATTGGACAGTATAGATTTACTGTTACAGACATAAAACTATATTCAAAGATGTGTACTCTCCAGCTATTTTGGGCAAGTGAATGACTACTGTTCTTAATTAAAAATTGGTTTGTCATCTTTTAGTATAGACAAGAATAAAAATTAGTTAATACATAATTTAAATTCATAGAATCATTAATCTATAAATTATTAAAAAATTAGAATATGTAAGACCCAAAAGGGAACACTGTCTATAAAAATATCTATAATTTAAAAAAAATCTTCTATATTTCAGATATTTTACATATATTTTTCTTGTTTAATATCACCAAATTAGGTAATTATATTTAGTACCTCTTTTTATTTAAGGAAAAACTGAAAACTCAGCATAATTTGCCCACAGACACACAGAACTGCTAAGGAGCCAAGCAGGAATATGAGTGATTGTTCTGCCTCCATATACTTTCCTTTACCCAAGACATCTCATCCTCTAAATTTAATTTTACAGAAAAAGTAGTTCAACTACATATGTGTAATTTTCAACACATGTTCTGAGTGCTTACTGAGTGTTAGGAAGAGAATCAAATCTCTGTACAGATTAAATGTGTTTTTGAAAATATTCAAGCATTTTGTGCATATCTTAGGTATTTTGCCAGCATTTTGCCACCACATGTCTCAAAATTAGTCTAGGATTACTTTCTCAGATAAATAGGCAAAGAAAGAAAGAAACAAACAAAAAACCTATTTAGGAGTTTAAGTAATGCCTTAGGAGAGTAACAGTAAGGATCACCCCCTCTATCTCTCCACCTCATCTGCCCCATTAAAAAGCTCAGGTTTAAGTGACCCCCCCCCAACTGAATGCTCTTGGAATTCAATTAAACATCAATTGTTTATGCACCATGCCAGAAAGAGTATAGATCAACCAATACTTCCAAGAAAGGCTAGCTGCGTCAGAAGATAAAGGGCCTGGTACTGGGGAAAGACCCTTGAGGGAAGAGAGGATTATAGCTCAAGCAAAATTCAAGTACATTTGTTGACTTAATATTGCAGCTCCTATTTTCCCAATTGAAACATCTGAAGAAACATGGTAGTAGGTAAAATTTGTTATACTCTACTTTCAATAAATCTAATTATGAATTAGAGTGGTTATTCATTTTACAACAGGATGGTTTTTTTTTAAAAAAAGTCTTGTTTTTAGCAATTCAGTTTATTAAAAGTTATTTATGTATAACCATTCAGATATATTTTGAGGAAAGAGGCTGAATTGGGAGTAAAGATCCCTTAATACTGTTTAATTCTGGATCTGCAATTCTCTGATTTGTTTCACAGCCTCAGTTTTCTCATATGAAAAATTAAGTCACTTGTGTCCGTGATACAAGTCTATGCATCTACTAAACAAACTGATGAATTTGTATATGAGGACCCACCAAATGGAGGTTAGCCCAAGTCACAAATGTAAAGCTAAGACAGTCTGCACTGACTTAGGGAAACACTTGTCAAGAAAACCTAACATAAACCAATCACAATCCTCCAACTCAGCTTTAGCTAGCTTACCTGACCCTAGACAATAAGACCTGTTAGTCTTACAAGGAAATCCCTGACCTCCTGGTCAATCATGCCCTGTTTCCAAGTTGCCTCTTCTAACACTGTATAAAACTTGCTCTTGCCCCAAACCCCTCAGGAAGTGGTTGTGAGGCACTGCACTCCCCCAATCCAAGGATTTTCCCTTGAATAAAGGACATCAGAGTTGTTACTAAATTGTTTTAGTCTTGTTGACAAAAGCAATGTTCATAGTTGTGAAAGTCAGGATTTCCACTCCTGTACTAATTTGGATTGTTTTTCCTTATCAGATACCTTAGTAGGTATAGTATAAAATTTTTATGTTAAAAAAAAATTAATGAAGTATTTCACATCTTATTTCCTGGTGATGGAACTGTGGACTGGCTCGGGTTTAAGATCTTAGCAGGTTGTTTAATCTTCTGGAATTAGTTTGGAACAATATCTTTTTTTTTTTTTTTTTTTTTTTTAAGGATTTTCTTATTTATTTATTTATTTATTTATTTTTGGCTGTGTTGGGTCTTCGGTTCGTGCGAGGGCTTTCTCCAGTTGCGGCAAGCGGGGGCCACTCTTCATCGCAGTGCGGGGACCGCTCTTCATCGCGGTGCGCGGGCCTTTCTCTATCGCGGCCCCTCCCGTCGCGGGGCACAGGCTCCAGACGCGCAGGCTCAGCAATTGTGGCTCACGGGCCCAGCTGCTCCGTGGCATGTGGGATCTTCCCAGACCAGGGCTCGAACCCGTGTCCCCTGCATTAGCAGGCAGATTCTCAACCACTGCGCCACCAGGGAAGCCCCTGGAACAATATCTTGAAAGGCTTCTAAATAGATGAGCAAACAATCTTGAAGAGGATTTCTGTCCTGTGTACTTGGGTACCACAAGCTGATCCCTGAGCAATAATACAGCATTGTAAACACCCCCAAAGCTATATGAAAGCTACAGTGTGCTAAGTCTTTTCAAAAACATTCCTAAGAAGAACAGTATAAATTGTATGCAGCTTTCTCAGAGCTTAAAGATAATTATGAAAATTGTTGTAAATAATTTTAGAATGCCTCCAGCTAGAGATCACAGTAAATTTTTTTTCCAAAGAACTTAGAAATCCATGGAATCAACTTTATGCTTGCAATTTTATAAAATGAACCCAATTTGATTGTGAAGAACACTAAGCACTTAAGTTTCCTTTACAGGTCTAAGTATTATAAATATTATTCACCAGGGAAGAAAACAAAAGGAAAGGGCAATAAAACAGAAGGGCAGTGATGTGTGGTTGGAGATGAGGTAGGGGGAAAGAAGCAAAAACTGTAGAAAAACTCAAAAGTACCATGACCCCCTAAAATGTGAAATACCTATGAAATGAGTCTAATAATCATGCCACATTTTTTTCTCTTAAGAGTAGGGGGCATCTAAATGTCCCATTATCTTAGATAACATGGAGAAAGGGAGATGAAGCCTGTGACTTGTTCTTGATAATGGAGTGGTATTTGTATAATAAAATTCAGGAGGTTGACTTTACATTTTGCATAACAGCTGATGATAGGTAGAATTCTGAGATGACCCCCATCCAGTGTTCCCACCCCCTGGTGTACATGCCCTATACAATCTTCTCCCCTTGAGTGCGGAGGCGGGACCTAGTTCTGTGGTGGGCTATCACTTCTGTGATTAGGCTCCATTAACAGATTCTGGAGGAGAGTCAATGCTTGTAAAATGGACAGTATGGGCTGAGTACTCATTTTTAAATGACATTTAGCTGAGGTTAGGCAAAAGGCAGCACAAATGAATTAACTTTATACAAAGTTTCCAGTCCAAAGTTTCCAGTCCAGTGAAAAACAGGACAGCTTTCAGAGCAACCACAGGTGTTAGAAATGAAGGTGGGAATCCCAGAAAGGAGAGAGCCAAAGGGTGGAAGCCCCAAATTCTGTTGATAAACTGTCTCCAAATCTCTGGCTAACCCCAGAAACATGCACTGGTAGGAAAGATCCAATTATACATAAAAGAACTAAATCAAGATGTGATCTGCTTCTCCAGACATAGGTTGTAGTGGAAAACCAACCATAAATATGTATGCATCTAATGAGAGAACCTCAATTTACACACAGCAAAAATTCAGGATTAAAAGGAATGAAGCCAATTCTATAACCATAGGGATTTTAACATTCCTCTCTGAGCAACTTAAAGGACAACTAGACAAAAACTCAGTAAAGAGATGATCTGAACAATATTATGAATCAACTTGACCTATATGTTAGTTTCCTATTACTTCTGCTGCAACTCTCTGAATTATTTAATGGCTTAAAACAACTTGTTATCTTACAATTTTGTAGATCAAAAGTGCAAAATGGGCTTTACTGGGTCAAAAACCAAGGTGTTGGCAAGGCTACATTCGTCTAGAGCCTCTAGGAGAAAATCCATTTTCTTACCTTTTCCAGCTTCTAGCGGCTTCTCTAGCCTTAGCTCACGGCCCCTTCCTGCATCTTCAAAGCCAGCAGCTTAATATATTCACATGCCTCTCTAATTTAGTCATCAGA